>NC_092789.1:32686433-32986433 GCF_047496795.1 Chiloscyllium punctatum | reverse complement strand
CTCCAACCCTAACACACTCTCCAACACCAACACGCTCTCCAACCCCAACACGCTCTCCATCCCCAACACGCTCTCCATCCCCAACACGCTCTCCATCCCCAACACACTCTCCATCCCCAATGCACTCTCCAAACCCGACACGCTCTCCATCCGCGACACGCTCTCCATCCGCGACACACTCTCCATCCCCAACGCACTCTCCATCCCCAACACGCTCTCCATCCCCAACACGCTCTCCATCCCCAACACGCTCTCCAACCCCAACACACTCTCCATCCCCAACACGCTCTCCATCCCCAACACACTCTCCATCCCAACACACTCTCCATCCCAACACACTCTCCATCCCCAACAATCTCTACATCCCCAACACGTTCTCCATCCCCAACACGCTCTCCAACCCCAACACGCTCTCCATCCCCAACACGCTCTCCATCCCCAACACGCTCTCCAACCCCAACACACTCTCCAACCCCAACACACTCTCCAACCCCAACACACTCTCCAACCCCAACACACTCTCCATCCCCAACACACTCTCCATCCCCAACACGCTCTCCATCCCCAACACACTCTCCATCCCAACACGCTCTCCATCCCCAACAATCTCTCCATCCCCAACACGTTCTCCATCCCCAACACGCTCTCCCTCCCCAACACACTCTCCTTGCCCAACACACTCTCCATCCCCAACACACTCTCCCTCCCCAACACACTCTCCATCCCCAACACACTCTCCATCCCCAACACGCTCTCCATCCCCAACACGCTCTCCATTCCCAACACGCTCTCCATCCCCAACACACTCTCCATCCCCAACACACTCTCCATCCCCAACACGCTCTCCATCCCCAACGCGCTCTCCATCCCCAACACGCTCTCCATCCCCAACACTCTCTCCATCCCCAACACCTTCTCCATCCCCAACACCTTCTCCATCCCCAACACGCTCTCCATTCCCAACACGCTCTCCCACCCCAACACGCTCTCCATCCCCAACACGCTCTCCATCCCCAACACTCTCTCCATCCCCACCACACTCTCCAACCCGAACACACTCTCCATCCCTAACACACTCTCCATCCCCAACAAGCTTTCCATCCCCAACACGCTCTCCATCCCCAACACGCTCTCCTTCCCCAACACGCTCTCCTTCCCCAACACGCTCTCCTTCCCCAACACGCTCTCCTTCCCCAACACGCTCTCCATCCCTAACACGGTCTCCATCCCCAACACGCTCTGCATCCCCAACACGCTCTGCATCCCCAACACGCTCTGCATCCCCAACACGCTCTCCATCCCCAACATGCTCTCCATCCCCAACATGCTCTCCATCCTCAACACGCTCTCCCTCCCCAACACACTCTCCCTCCCCAACACACTCTCCCTCCCCAACACGCTCTCCATCCCCAACACGCTCTCCCTCCCCAACACACTCTCGCTCCCCAACACGCTCTCCCTTCCCAACACGCTCTCCATCCCCAACACGCTCTCCATCCCCAACACAATCTCCATCTCCAACACTCTCTCCATCCCCAACACGCTCTCCATCCCCAACACGCTCTCCATCCCCAACGCACTCTCCCAACCCGACACGCTCTCCATCCGCGACACGCTCTCCATCCGCGACACACTCTCCATCCCCAACGCACTCTCCATCCCCAACGCACTCTCCATCCCCAACACGCTCTCCATCCCCAACACGCTCTCCATCCCCAACACGCTCTCCATCCCCAACACTCTCTCCATCCCCAACAATCTCTCCATCCCCAACACGTTCTCCATCCCCAACACGCTCTCCATCCCCAACACGCTCTCCCTCCCCAACACGCTCTCCATCCCCAACACGCTCGCCCTCCCCAACACACTCTCCCCACCACAACACGCTCTCCATCCCCAACACGCTCTCCATCCCCAACACGCTCGCCATCCCCAACAATCTCTACATCCCCACCACACTCTCCAACCCGAACACACTCTCCATCCCTAACACGCTCTCCATCCCCAACACGCTCTCCTTCCCCAACACGCTCTCCATCCCCAACACGCACTCCATCCCCAACACGCTCTCCATCCCCAACACGCTCTGCATCCCCAACACGCTCTCCATCCCCGACACGCTCTCCATCCGCAACACGCTCTCCATCCGCGACACACTCTCCATCCCCAACGCACTCTCCATCGCCAACACACTCTCCAACCCCAACACACTTTCCCTCCCCAACACACTCTCCCTCCCCAACACACTCTCCCTCCCCAACACACTCTCCCTCCCCAACACACTCTCCATCCCCAACACACTCTCCATCCCCAACACACTCTCCATCCCCAACACAATCTCCATCCCAAACACGCTCTCCATCCCCAACACGCTCTCCAACCCCAACACGCTCTCCATCCCCAACACGCTCTCCATCCCCAACATGCTCTCCATCCCCAACACACTCTCCAACCCCAACACACTCTCCAACCCCAACACGCTCTCCAACCCTAACACACTCTCCAAGCCCAACACACTCTCCAACCCCGACACACTCTCCATCCCCAACACGCTCTCCATCCCCAACACGCTCTCCATCCCCAACACACTCTCCATCCCCAACACGCTCTCCATCCCCAACACGCTCTCCAACCCGAACACACTCTCCAACCCTAACACACTCTCCAACACCAACACGCTCTCCAACCCCAACACGCTCTCCATCCCCAACACGCTCTCCATCCCCAACACGCTCTCCATCCCCAACACACTCTCCATCCCCAACGCACTCTCCAAACCCGACACGCTCTCCATCCGCGACACGCTCTCCATCCGCGACACACTCTCCATCCCCAACGCACTCTCCATCCCCAACACGCTCTCCATCCCCAACACGCTCTCCATCCCCAACACGCTCTCCAACCCCAACACACTCTCCATCCCCAACACGCTCTCCATCCCCAACACACTCTCCATCCCAACACACTCTCCATCCCAACACACTCTCCATCCCCAACAATCTCTACATCCCCAACACGTTCTCCATCCCCAACACGCTCTCCAACCCCAACACGCTCTCCATCCCCAACACGCTCTCCATCCCCAACACGCTCTCCAACCCCAACACACTCTCCAACCCCAACACACTCTCCAACCCCAACACACTCTCCAACCCCAACACACTCTCCATCCCCAACACACTCTCCATCCCCAACACGCTCTCCATCCCCAACACACTCTCCATCCCAACACGCTCTCCATCCCCAACAATCTCTCCATCCCCAACACGTTCTCCATCCCCAACACGCTCTCCCTCCCCAACACACTCTCCTTGCCCAACACACTCTCCATCCCCAACACACTCTCCCTCCCCAACACACTCTCCATCCCCAACACACTCTCCATCCCCAACACGCTCTCCATCCCCAACACGCTCTCCATTCCCAACACGCTCTCCATCCCCAACACACTCTCCATCCCCAACACACTCTCCATCCCCAACACGCTCTCCATCCCCAACGCGCTCTCCATCCCCAACACGCTCTCCATCCCCAACACTCTCTCCATCCCCAACACCTTCTCCATCCCCAACACCTTCTCCATCCCCAACACGCTCTCCATTCCCAACACGCTCTCCCACCCCAACACGCTCTCCATCCCCAACACGCTCTCCATCCCCAACACTCTCTCCATCCCCACCACACTCTCCAACCCGAACACACTCTCCATCCCTAACACACTCTCCATCCCCAACAAGCTTTCCATCCCCAACACGCTCTCCATCCCCAACACGCTCTCCTTCCCCAACACGCTCTCCTTCCCCAACACGCTCTCCTTCCCCAACACGCTCTCCTTCCCCAACACGCTCTCCATCCCTAACACGGTCTCCATCCCCAACACGCTCTGCATCCCCAACATGCTCTGCATCCCCAACACGCTCTGCATCCCCAACACGCTCTCCATCCCCAACATGCTCTCCATCCCCAACATGCTCTCCATCCTCAACACGCTCTCCCTCCCCAACACACTCTCCCTCCCCAACACACTCTCCCTCCCCAACACGCTCTCCATCCCCAACACGCTCTCCCTCCCCAACACACTCTCGCTCCCCAACACGCTCTCCCTTCCCAACACGCTCTCCATCCCCAACACGCTCTCCATCCCCAACACAATCTCCATCTCCAACACTCTCTCCATCCCCAACACGCTCTCCATCCCCAACACGCTCTCCATCCCCAACGCACTCTCCCAACCCGACACGCTCTCCATCCGCGACACGCTCTCCATCCGCGACACACTCTCCATCCCCAACGCACTCTCCATCCCCAACGCACTCTCCATCCCCAACACGCTCTCCATCCCCAACACGCTCTCCATCCCCAACACGCTCTCCATCCCCAACACTCTCTCCATCCCCAACAATCTCTCCATCCCCAACACGTTCTCCATCCCCAACACGCTCTCCATCCCCAACACGCTCTCCCTCCCCAACACGCTCTCCATCCCCAACACGCTCGCCCTCCCCAACACACTCTCCCCACCACAACACGCTCTCCATCCCCAACACGCTCTCCATCCCCAACACGCTCGCCATCCCCAACAATCTCTACATCCCCACCACACTCTCCAACCCGAACACACTCTCCATCCCTAACACGCTCTCCATCCCCAACACGCTCTCCATCCCCAACACGCTCTCCATCCCCAACACGCTCTCCTTCCCCAACACGCTCTCCATCCCCAACACGCACTCCATCCCCAACACGCTCTCCATCCCCAACACGCTCTGCATCCCCAACACGCTCTCCATCCCCAACACGCTCTCCATCCCCAACACGCTCTCCATCCTCAACACGCTCTCCCTCCCCAACACACTCTCCCTCCCCAACACGCTCTCCATCCCCAACACGCTCTCCCTCCCCAACACACTCTCCCTCCCCAACACGCTCTCCCTCCACAACACGCTCTCCCTCCCCAACACGCTCTCCATCCCCAACATGCTCTCCATCCCCAACACAATCTCCATCTCCAACACTCTCTCCATCCCCAACACGCTCTCCATCACCAACACAATCTCCATCCCCAACACGCTCTCCATCCCCAACACGCTCTCCATCCCCAACACGCTCTCCATCCCCAACACACTCTCCATCCCCAACACGCTCTCCATCCCCAACACGCTCTCCATACCCAACACGCTCTCCAACCCCAACATGCTCTCCAACGCCAACACGCTCTCCAACCCCAACACGCTCTCCATCCCCAACACGCTCTCCATCCCCAACACGCTCTCCATCCCCAACACGCTCTCCAACCCCAACACGTTCTCCAACCCCAACACGCTCTCCAACCCCAACACGCTCTCCAACCCCAACACGCTGTCCATCCCCAACACGCTCTCCATCCCCAACACGCTCTCCATCCCCAACACGCTCTCCAACCCCAACACGCTCTCCAACCCCAACACGCTCTCCAACCCCAACACGCTCTCCAACCCCAACACGCTCTCCAACACCAATACGCTCTCCAAACCCAACACGCTCTCCATCCCCAACACGCTCTCCATCCCCAACACACTCTCCAACCCCAACACCCTCTCCCTCCCCAACACACTCTCCAACCCCAACACTCTCTCCATCCCCAACACCCTCTCCATCCCCAACACAATCTCCATCCCCAACACGCTCTCCATCCCCAACACGCTCTCCAAGACCAACACGCTCTCCATCCCCAACACGCTCTCCATCCCCAACATGCTCTCCATCCCCAACACAATCTCCATCTCCAACACTCTCTCCATCCCCAACACGCTCTCCATCACCAACACAATCTCCATCCCCAACACGCTCTCCATCCCCAACACGCTCTCCATCCCCAACACGCTCTCCATCCCCAACACACTCTCCATCCCCAACACGCTCTCCATCCCCAACACGCTCTCCATACCCAACACGCTCTCCAACCCCAACATGCTCTCCAACGCCAACACGCTCTCCAACCCCAACACGCTCTCCATCCCCAACACGCTCTCCATCCCCAACACGCTCTCCATCCCCAACACGCTCTCCAACCCCAACACGTTCTCCAACCCCAACACGCTCTCCAACCCCAACACGCTCTCCAACCCCAACACGCTGTCCATCCCCAACACGCTCTCCATCCCCAACACGCTCTCCATCCCCAACACGCTCTCCAACCCCAACACGCTCTCCAACCCCAACACGCTCTCCAACCCCAACACGCTCTCCAACCCCAACACGCTCTCCAACACCAATACGCTCTCCAAACCCAACACGCTCTCCATCCCCAACACGCTCTCCATCCCCAACACACTCTCCAACCCCAACACCCTCTCCCTCCCCAACACACTCTCCAACCCCAACACTCTCTCCATCCCCAACACCCTCTCCATCCCCAACACAATCTCCATCCCCAACACGCTCTCCATCCCCAACACGCTCTCCAAGACCAACACGCTCTCCATCCCCAACACGCTCTCCATCCACAACACGCTCTCCATCCCCAACACACTCTCCATCCTCAACACACTCTCCATCCCCAACACTCTCTCCAACCCCAACACGTTCTCCATCCCCAACACGCTCTCCATCCCCAACACACTCTCCATCCCCAACACACTCTCCATCCCCAACACACTCTCCATCCCCAACATCTCTCCCTCCCAAACACTCTCTCCATCCCCAACACGCTCTCCATCCCCAACACGCTCTCCATCCCCAACGCACTCTCCAAACCCGACACGCTCTCCATCCGCAACACGCTCTCCATCCGCGACACACTCTCCATCCCCAACGCACTCTCCATCGCCAACACACTCTCCAACCCCAACACACTTTCCCTCCCCAACACACTCTCCCTCCCCAACACACTCTCCCTCCCCAACACACTCTCCCTCCCCAACACACTCTCCATCCCCAACACACTCTCCATCCCCAACACACTCTCCATCCCCAACACAATCTCCATCCCAAACACGCTCTCCATCCCCAACACGCTCTCCAACCCCAACACGCTCTCCATCCCCAACACGCTCTCCATCCCCAACATGCTCTCCATCCCCAACACACTCTCCAACCCCAACACACTCTCCAACCCCAACACGCTCTCCAACCCTAACACACTCTCCAAGCCCAACACACTCTCCAACCCCGACACACTCTCCATCCCCAACACGCTCTCCATCCCCAACACGCTCTCCATCCCCAACACGCTCTCCATCCCCAACACGCTCTCCATCCCCAACACGCTCTCCAACCCGAACACACTCTCCAACTCTAACACACTCTCCAACCCTAACACACTCTCCAACACCAACACGCTCTCCAACCCCAACACGCTCTCCATCCCCAACACGCTCTCCATCCCCAACACGCTCTCCATCCCCAACACACTCTCCATCCCCAACGCACTCTCCAAACCCGACACGCTCTCCATCCGCGACACGCTCTCCATCCGCGACACACTCTCCATCCCCAACGCACTCTCCATCCCCAACACGCTCTCCATCCCCAACACGCTCTCCATCCCCAACACGCTCGCCAACCCCAACACACTCTCCATCCCCAACACGCTCTCCATCCCCAACACACTCTCCATCCCAACACACTCTCCATCCCAACACACTCTCCATCCCCAACAATCTCTACATCCCCAACACGTTCTCCATCCCCAACACGCTCTCCAACCCCAACACGCTCTCCATCCCCAACACGCTCTCCATCCCCAACACGCTCTCCAACCCCAACACACTCTCCAACCCCAACACACTCTCCAACCCCAACACACTCTCCAACCCCAACACACTCTCCATCCCGAACACACTCTCCATCCCCAACACGCTCTCCATCCCCAACACACTCTACATCCCAACACGCTCTCCATCCCCAACAATCTCTCCATCCCCAACACGTTCTCCATCCCCAACACGCTCTCCCTCCCCAACACACTCTCCTTGCCCAACACACTCTCCATCCCCAACACACTCTCCCTCCCCAACACACTCTCCATCCCCAACACACTCTCCATCCCCAACACGCTCTCCATCCCCAACACGCTCTCCATTCCCAACACGCTCTCCATCCCCAACACACTCTCCTTGCCCAACACACTCTCCTTGCCCAACACACTCTCCATCCCCAACACACTCTCCCTCCCCAACACACTCTCCATCCCCAACACACTCTCCATCCCCAACACGCTCTCCATCCCCAACACGCTCTCCATCCCCAACACGCTCTCCATCCCCAACACGCTCTCCATCCCCAACACGCTCTCCATCCCCAACACGCTCTCCATCCCCAACACGCTCTCCATCCCCAACACGCTCTCCATCCCCGACACGCTCTCCATCCCCGACACGCTCTCCATCCCCGACACGCTCTCCATCCCCGACACGCTCTTCATAACCCGACACGCTCTCCATAACCCGACACGCTCTCCATCCCCGACACGCTCTCCCTCCCCAACACGCTCTCCAACCCCAACACGCTCTCCATCCCCAGCACGCTCTCGATCCGCAACACGCTCTCCCTCCCCAACACGACCCCCATCCCCAACATGCTCTCCATCCCCAACACGCTCTCCATCCCCAACACGCTCTCCCTCCCCAACACGCTCTCCCCACCCCAACACGCTCTCCATCCCCAACACGCTCTCCATCCCCAACACGCTCTCCATCCCCAACACGCTCTGCATCCCCAACACGCTCTCCATCCCCAACACGCTCTCCATCCCCAACACGCTCTCCATCCCCAACACGCTCTCCATCCCCTACACGCTCTCCCTCCCCAACACGCTCTCCATCCCCAGCACGCTCTCCATCCCCAACACGCTCTCCATCCCCAACACGCTCTCCATCCCCAACACGCTCTCCATCCCCAACACGCTCTCCATCCCCAACACGCTCTCCATCCCCAACACGCTCTCCATCCTCAACACACCCTCCATCCCCAACACACCCTCCATCCCCAACACACCCTCCATCCCCAACACACTCTTCCTCCCCAACACAATCTCCATCCCCAACACGCTCTCCATCCCCAACACGCTCTCCATCCCCAACACGCTCTCCATCCCCAATGCACTCTCCAACCCCAACACACTCTCCGTCCCCAAAACGCTCTCTATCACCAACACGCTCTCCAGCCCCAACACGCTCTCCAGCCCCAACACGCTCTCCCTCCCCGACACGCTCTCCATCCCCGACACGTTCTCCAAGACCAACACACTCTCCAAACCCAACACACTCTCCAAACCCAACACGCTCTCCATCCCCAACACGCTCTCCAAACTCAACACACTCTCCAACCCCAACACGCTCTCCAACCCCAACACGCTCTCCATCCCCAACACGCTCTCCATCCCCAACATGCTCTCCATCCCCAACACGCCCTCCATCCCCAACACGCTCTCCATCCCCAACACGCTCTCCATCCCCAACACGCTCTCCATCCCCAACACACTCTCCATCCCAACACACTCTCCATCCCGAACAATCTCTCCATCCCCAACACGTTCTCCATCCCCAACACGCTCTCCATCCCCAACACACTCTCCATCCCCAACACACTCTCCATCCCCAACACACTCTCCCTCCCAAACACACTCTCTATATCCAAAACGCTCTCCATCCCCAACGCACTCTAAAAACCCGACACGCTCTCCATCCGCGACACGCTCTCCATCCGCGACACACTCTCCATCCCCAACGCACACTCCATCCCCAACACACTCTCCATCCCCAACACACTCTCCATCCCCAAACACGCTCTCCATCCCCAACGCGCTCTCCATCCCCAACACCTTCTCCATCCCCAACACCTTCTCCATCCCCAACACGCTCTCCATTCCCAACACGCTCTCCCACCCCAACACGCTCTCCATCCCCAACACGCTCTCCATCCCCAACACGCTCTCCATCCCCAACACGCTCTCCATCCCCAACACTCTCTCCATCCCCACCACACTCTCCAACCCGAACACACTCTCCATCCCTAACACACTCTCCATCCCCAACAAGCTTTCCATCCCCAACACGCTCTACATCCCCAACACGCTCTCCTTCCCCAACACGCTCTCCTTCCCCAACACGCTCTCCTTCCCCAACACGCTCTCCTTCCCCAACACGCTCTCCATCCCTAACACGCTCTCCATCCCCAACACGCTCTGCATCCCCAACACGCTCTGCATCCCCAACACGCTCTGCATCCCCAACACGCTCTCCATCCCCAACATGCTCTCCATCCCCAACATGCTCTCCATCCTCAACACGCTCTCCCTCCCCAACACACTCTCCCTCCCCAACACGCTCTCCATCCCCAACACGCTCTCCCTCCCCAACACACTCTCCCTCCCCAACACGCTCTCCCTCCCCAACACGCTCTCCCTTCCCAACACGCTCTCCATCCCCAACACACTCTCCATCCCCAACACAATCTCCATCTCCAACACTCTCTCCATCCCCAACACGCTCTCCATCCCCAACACAATCTCCATCTCCAACTCCCTCTCCCTCCCCAACACGCTCTCCATCCCCAACGCACTCTCCCAAACCGACACGCTCTCCATCCGCGACACGCTCTCCATCCGCGACACACTCTCCATCCCCAACGCACTCTCCATCCCCAACGCACTCTCCATCCCCAACGCACTCTCCATCCCCAACACGCTCTCCATCCCCAACACGCTCTCCATCCCCAACACGCTCTCCATCCCCAACACGCTCTCCATCCCCAACACTCTCTCCATCCCCAACAAGCTCTCCATCCCCAACACGCTCTCCATCCCCAACACGCTCTCCTTCCCCAACACGCTCTCCATCCCCAACACGCACTCCATCCCCAACACGCTCTCCATCCCCAACACGCTCTGCATCCCCAACAAGCTCTCCATCCCCAACACGCTCTCCATCCCCAACACGCTCTCCATCCTCAACACGCTCTCCCTCCCCAACACACTCTCCCTCCCCAACACGCTCTCCATCCCCAACACGCTCTCCCTCCCCAACACACTCTCCCTCCCCAACACGCTCTCCCTCCCCAACACGCTCTCCCTCCCCAACACGCTCTCCATCCCCAACACGCTCTCCATCCCCAACACAATCTCCATCTCCAACACTCTCTCCATCCCCAACACGCTCTCCATCACCAACACAATCTCCATCCCCAACACGCTCTCCATCCCCAACACGCTCTCCATCCCCAACACGCTCTCCATCCCCAACACGCTCTCCATCCCCAACACGCTCTCCATACGCAACACGCTCTCCATACGCAACACGCTCTCCAACCCCAACATGCTCTCCAACGCCAACACGCTCTCCAACCCCAACACGCTCTCCATCCCCAACACGCTCTCCATCCCCAACACGCTCTCCATCCCCAACACGCTCTCCAACCCCAACACGCTCTCCAACCCCAACACGCTCTCCAACCCCAACACGCTCTCCAACCCCAACACGCTCTCCAACCCCAACACGCTCTCCATCCCCAACACGCTCTCCATCCCCAACACGCTCTCCATCCCCAACACGCTCTCCAACCCCAACACGCTCTACAACCCCAACACGCTCTCCAACCCCAACACGCTCTCCAACCCCAACACGCTCTCCAACACCAATACGCTCTCCAAACCCAACACGCTCTCCATCCCCAATACGCTCTCCATCCCCAACACACTCTCCAACCCCAACACCCTCTCCCTCCCCAACACACTCTCCAACCCCAACACTCTCTCCATCCCCAACACCCTCTCCATCCCCAACACGCTCTCCATCCCCAACACGCTCTCCATCCACAACACGCTCTCCATCCCCAACACGCTCTCCATCCCCAACACGCTCTCCAACCCGAACACACTCTCCAACCCTAACACACTCTCCAACACCAACACGCTCTCCAACCCCAACACGCTCTCCATCCCCAACACGCTCTCCATCCCCAACACGCTCTCCATCCCCAACACACTCTCCATCCCCAACGCGCTCTCCAAACCCGACACGCTCTCCATCCGCGACACGCTCTCCATCCGCAACGCACTCTCCATCCCCAACGCACTCTCCATCCCCAACACGCTCTCCATCCCCAACACGCTCTCCATCCCCAACACGCTCTCCATCCCCAACACGCTCTCCATCCCCAACACGCTCTCCATCCCCAACACGCTCTCCATACCCAACACGCTCTCCAACCCCAACATGCTCTCCAACGCCAACACGCTCTCCAACCCCAACACGCTCTCCATCCCCAACACGCTCTCCATCCCCAACACGCTCTCCATCCCCAACACGCTCTCCAACCCCAACACGCTCTCCAACCCCAACACGCTCTCCAACCCCAACACGCTCTCCAACCCCAACACGCTCTCCATGCCCAACACGCTCTCCATCCCCAACACGCTCTCCATCCCCAACACGCTCTCCAACCCCAACACGCTCTCCAACCCCAACACGCTCTCCAACCCCAACACGCTCTCCAACCCCAACACGCTCTCCAACACCAATACGCTCTCCAAACCCAACACGCTCTCCATCCCCAACACGCTCTCCATCCCCAACACACTCTCCAACCCCAACACCCTCTCCCTCCCCAACACACTCTCCAACCCCAACACTCTCTCCATCCCCAACACCCTCTCCATCCCCAACACGCTCTCCATCCCCAACACGCTCTCCATCCGCAACACGCTCTCCAACCCCAACACGCTCTCCATCCCCAACACGCTCTCCAACCCGAACACACTCTCCAACCCTAACAAACTCTCCAACACCAACACGCTCTCCAACCCCAACACGCTCTCCATCCCCAACACGCTCTCCATCCCCAACACGCTCTCCTTCCCCAACACACTCTCCATCCCCAACGCACTCTCCAAACCCGACACGCTCTCCATCCGCGACACGCTCTCCATCCGCAACACACTCTCCATCCCCAACGCACTCTCCATCCCCAACACACTCTCCATCCCCAACACACTCTCCATCCCCAACACGCTCTCCAACCCCAACACACTCTCCATCCCCAACACACTCTCCATCCCCAACACGCTCTCCATCCCCAACACGCTCTCCATCCCCAACACGCTCTCCATCCCCAACACACTCTCCAACCCCAACACACTCTCCAACCCCAACACACTCTCCAACCCCAACACGCTCTCCAACCCTAACACACTCTCCAACCCCAACACACTCTCCAACCCCGACACACTCTCCATCCCCAACACGCTCTCCATCCCCAACACGCTCTCCATCCCCAACACGCTCTCCATCCCCAACACGCTCTCCATCCCCAACACGCTCTCCATCCCCAACACACTCTCCAACCCCAACACACTCTCCAACCCCAACACGCTCTCCAACCCTAACACACTCTCCAACCCCAACACACTCTCCAACCCCGACACGCTCTCCATCCCCAACACGCTCTCCATCCCCAACACGCTCTCCATCCCCAACACGCTCTCCATCCCCAACACGCTCTCCATCCCCAACACGCTCTCCAACCCGAACACACTCTCCAACCCTAACACACTCTCCAACACCAACACGCTCCCCAACCCCAACACGCTCTCCATCCCCAACACGCTCTCCATCCCCAACACGCTCTCCATCCCCAACACACTCTCCATCCCCAACGCACTCTCCAAACCCGACATGCTCTCCATCCGCGACACGCTCTCCATCCGCGACACACTCTCCATCCCCAACGCACTCTCCATCCCCAACACACTCTCCATCCCCAACACGCTCTCCATCCCCAACACGCTCTCCATCCCCAACACGCTCTCCAACCCCAACACACTCTCCATCCCCAACACGCTCTCCATCCCCAACACACTCTCCATCCCAACACACTCTCCATCCCAACACACTCTCCATCCCCAACAATCTCTACATCCCCAACACGTTCTCCATCCCCAACACGCTCTCCAACCCCAACACGCTCTCCATCCCCAACACGCTCTCCATCCCCAACACGCTCTCCAACCCCAACACACTCTCCAACCCCAACACACTCTCCAACCCCAACACACTCTCCAACCCCAACACACTCTCCATCCCCAACACACTCTCCATCCCCAACACGCTCTCCATCCCCAACACACTCTCCATCCCAACACGCTCTCCATCCCCAACAATCTCTCCATCCCCAACACGTTCTCCATCCCCAACACGCTCTCCCTCCCCAACACACTCTCCTTGCCCAACACACTCTCCATCCCCAACACACTCTCCCTCCCCAACACACTCTCCATCCCCAACACACTCTCCATCCCCAACACGCTCTCCATCCCCAACACACTCTCCATTCCCAACACGCTCTCCATCCCCAACACACTCTCCTTGCCCAACACACTCTCCTTGCCCAACACACTCTCCATCCCCAACACACTCTCCCTCCTCAACACACTCTCCATCCCCAACACACTCTCCATCCCCAACACGCTCTCCAACCCCAACACGCTCTCCATCCCCAACACACTCTCCATCCCCAACACACTCTCCCTCCCCAACACACTCTCCATCCCCAACACACTCTCCATCCCCAACACGCTCTCCATCCCCAACACGCTCTCCATTCGCAACACGCTCTCCATCCCCAACACAATCTCCTTGCCCAACACACTCTCCTTGCCCAACACACTCTCCATCCCCAACACACTCTCCATCCCCAACACACTCTCCCTCCTCAACACACTCTCCATCCCCAACACACTCTCCATCCCCAACACGCTCTCCAACCCCAACACACTCTCCAACCCCAACACACTCTCCAACCCCAACACACTCTCCAACCCCAACACACTCTCCATCCCCAACACGCTCTCCATCCCCAACACGCTCTCCATCCCAACACGCTCTCCATCCCCAACAATCTCTCCATCCCCAACACGTTCTCCATCCCCAACACGCTCTCCCTCCCCAACACACTCTCCTTGCCCAACACACTCTCCATCCCCAACACACTCTCCCTCCCCAACACACTCTCCATCCCCAACACACTCTCCATCCCCAACACGCTCTCCATCCCCAACACGCTCTCCATCCCCAACACGCTCTCCATCCCCAACACGCTCTCCTTCCCCAACACGCTCTCCATCCCCGACACGCTCTCCATCCCCGACACGCTCTCCATCCCCGACACGCTCTCCATCCCCGACACGCTCTCCATCCCCGACACGCTCTTCATAACCCGACACGCTCTCCATAACCCGACACGCTCTCCATCCCCGACACGCTCTCCCTCCCCAACACGCTCTCCAACCCCAACACGCTCTCCATCCCCAGCACGCTCTCGATCCACAACACGCTCTCCCTCCCCAACACGACCTCCATCCCCAACATGCTCTCCATCCCCAACACGCTCTCCATCCCCAACACGCTCTCACCCCCAACACGCTCTCCCCACCCCAACACGCTCTCCATCCCCAACACGCTCTCCATCCCCAACACGATCTCCATCCCCAACACGCTCTCCATCCCCAACACGCTCTCCATCCCCAACACGCTCTCCATCCCCAACACGCTCTCCATCCCCTACACGCTCTCCCTCCCCAACACGCTCTCCATCCACAGCACGCTCTCCATCCCCAACACGCTCTCCATCCCCAACACGCTCTCCATCCCCAACACGCTCTCCATCCCCAACACGCTCTCCATCCCCAACACGCTCTCCATCCCCAACACGCTCTCCATCCCCAACACGCTCTCCATCCCCAACACACCCTCCATCCCCAACACACCCTCCATCCCCAACACACCCTCCATCCCCAACACACTCTTCCTCCCCAACACAATCTCCATCCCCAACACGCTCTCCATCCCCAACACGCTCTCCATCCCCAATGCACTCTCCAACCCCAACACACTCTCCGTCCCCAAAACGCTATCTATCACCAACACGCTCTCCAGCCCCAACACGCTCTCCAGCCCCAACACGCTCTCCCTCCCCGACACGCTCTCCATCCCCGACACGTTCTCCAAGACCAACACACTCTCCAAACCCAACACACTCTCCAAACCCAACACGCTCTCCATCCCCAACACGCTCTCCAAACCCAACACACTCTCCAACCCCAACACGCTCTCCAACCCCAACACGCTCTCCATCCCCAACACGCTCTCCATCCCCAACATGCTCTCCATCCCCAACACGCCCTCCATCCCCAACACGCTCTCCATCCCCAATACGCTCTCCAACCCCAACACACTCTCCCACCCCAACACACTCTCCAACCCCAACACACTCTCCATCCCCAACACGCTCTCCATCCCCAACACGCTCTCCATCCCCAACACACTCTCCATCCCAACACACTCTCCATCCCGAACAATCTCTCCATCCCCAACACGTTCTCCATCCCCAACACGCTCTCCATCCCCAACACACTCTCCATCCCCAACACACTCTCCATCCCCAACACACTCTCCCTCCCAAACACACTCTCTATCCCCAAAACGCTATCCATCCCCAACGCACTCTAAAAACCCGACACGCTCGCCATCCGCGACACGCTCTCCATCCGCAACACACTCTCCATCCCCAACGCACACTCCATCCCCAACACACTCTCCATCCCCAACACGCTCTCCATCCCCAACACGCTCTCCATCCCCAACGCGCTCTCCATCCCCAACACGCTCTCCATCCCCAACACTCTCTCCATCCCCAACACCTTCTCCATCCCCAACACCTTCTCCATCCCCAACACGCTCTCCATTCCCAACACGCTCTCCCACCCCAATACGCTCTCCATCCCCAACACGCTCTCCATCCCCAACACGCTCTCCATCCCCAACACTCTCTCCATCCCCACCACACTCTCCAACCCGAACACACTCTCCATCCCTAACACACTCTCCATCCCCAACAAGCTTTCCATCCCCAACACGCTCTCCATCCCCAACACGCTCTCCTTCCCCAACACGCTCTCCTTCCCCAACACGCTCTCCTTCTCCAACACGCTCTCCTTCCCCAACACGCTCTCCATCCCTAACACGCTCTCCATCCCCAACACGCTCTGCATCCCCAACACGCTCTGCATCCCCAACACGCTCTGCATCCCCAACACGCTCTCCCTCCCCAACACACTCTCCCTCCCCAACACGCTCTCCATCCCCAACACGCTCTCCCTCCCCAACACACTCTCCCTCCCCAACACGCTCTCCCTCCCCAACACGCTCTCCCTTCCCAACACGCTCTCCATCCCCAACACGCTCTCCATCCCCAACACAATCTCCATCTCCAACACTCTCTCCATCCCCAACACGCTCTCCATCCCAAACACAATCTCCATCTCCAACTCCCTCTCCCTCCCCAACACGCTCTCCATCCCCAACGCACTCTCCCAACCCGACACGCTCTCCATCCGCGACACGCTCTCCATCCGCGACACACTCTCCATCCCCAACGCACTCTCCATCCCCAACGCACTCTCCATCCCCAACGCACTCTCCATCCCCAACACGCTCTCCATCCCCAACACGCTCTCCATCCCCAACACGCTCTCCATCCCCAACACGCTCTCCATCCCCAACACGCTCTCCATCCCCAACACGCTCTGCAAACCCAACACGTTCTCCATCCCCAATACGCTCTCCATCCCCAACACGCTCTCCCTCCCCAACACACTCTCCCTCCCCAACACGCTCTCCCTCCCCAACACACTCTCCCCACCACAACACGCTCTCCATCCCCAACACGCTCTCCATCCCCACCACACTCCCTCCCCAACACGCTCTCCCTCCCCAACACGCTCTCCCTCCCCAACACACTCTCCCTCCCCAACACACTCTCCCTCCCCAACACGCTCTCCCTCCCCAACACACTCTCCCTCCCCAACACGCTCTCCCTCCCCAACACGCTCTCCATCCCCAACACGCTCTCCATCCCCAACACGCTCTGCAAACCCAACACGCTCTCCATCCCCAACACGCTCTCCATCCCCAACACGCACTCCATCCCCAACACGCTCTCCATCCCCAACACGCTCTGCATCCCCAACACGCTCTCCATCCCCAACACGCTCTCCATCCCCAACACGCTCTCCATCCTCAACACGCTCTCCCTCCCCAACACACTCTCCCTCCCCAACACGCTCTCCCTCCCCAACACACTCTCCCTCCCCAACACGCTCTCCCTCCCCAACACGCTCTCCCTCCCCAACACGCTCTCCCTCCACAACACGCTCTCCCTCCCCAACACGCTCTCCATCCCCAACACGCTCTCCATCCCCAACACAATCTCCATCTCCAACACTCTCTCCATCCCCAACACGCTCTCCATCACCAACACAATCTCCATCCCCAACACGCTCTCCATCCCCAACACGCTCTCCATCCCCAACACGCTCTCCATCCCCAACACGCTCTCCATCCCCAACACGCTCTCCATCCCCAACACGCTCTCCATACCCAACACGCTCTCCAACCCCAACACGCTCTCCAACGCCAACACGCTCTCCAACCCCAACACGCTCTCCATCCCCAACACGCTCTCCATCCCCAACACGCTCTCCATCCCCAACACGCTCTCCAACCCCAACACGCTCTCCAACCCCAACACGCTCTCCAACCCCAACACGCTCTCCAACCCCAACACGCTCTCCATCCCCAACACGCTCTCCATCCCCAACACGCTCTCCATCCCCAACACGCTCTCCAACCCCAACACCTTCTCCAACCCCAACACGCTCTCCAACCCCAACACGCTCTCCAACCCCAACACGCTCTCCAACACCAATACGCTCTCCAAACCCAACACGCTCTCCATCCCCAACACGCTCTCCATCCCCAACACACTCTCCAACCCCAACACCCTCTCCCTCCCCAACACACTCTCCAACCCCAACACTCTCTCCATCCCCAACACCCTCTCCATCCCCAACACGCTCTCCTTCCCCAACACGCTCTCCATCCGCAACACGCTCTCCATCCCCAACACGCTCTCCATCCCCAACACGCTCTCCAACCCGAACACACTCTCCAACCCTAACACACTCTCCAACACCAACACGCTCTCCAACCCCAACACGCTCTCCATCCCCAACACGCTCTCCATCCCCAACACGCTCTCCATCCCCAACACACTCTCCATCACCAACGCACTCTCCAAACCCGACACGCTCTCCATCCGCGACACGCTCTCCATCCGCAACACACTCTCCATCCCCAACGCACTCTCCATCCCCAACACACTTTCCATCCCCAACACACTCTCCATCCCCAACACGCTCTCCAACCCCAACACACTCTCCATCCCCAACACACTCTCCATCCCCAACACGCTCTCCATCCCCAACACGCTCTCCATCCCCAACACACTCTCCATTCCAACACACTCTCCATCCCAACACACTCTCCATCCCCAACAATCTCTCCATCCCCAACACGTTCTCCATGCCCAAAACGCTCTCCATCCCCAACACACTCTCCATCCCCAACACACTCGCTATCCCCAACACGCTCTCCATCCCCAACGCACTCTCCAAACCCGACACGCTCTCCATCCGCGACACGCTCTCCATACGCGACATACCCTCCATCCCCAACGCACTCTCCATCCCCAACACGCTCTCCATCCCCAACACACTCTCCAACCCCAACACAATCTCCCTCCCCAACACACTCTCCAACACCAATACGCTCTCCAAACCCAACACGCTCTCCATCCCCAACACGCTCTCCATCCCCAACACACTCTCCAACCCCAACACCCTCTCCCTCCCCAACACGCTCTCCAACCCCAACACGCTCTCCATCCCCAACAATCTCTCCATCCCCAACACGTTCTCCATCCCCAACACGCTCTCCAACCCCAACATGCTCTCCAACGCCAACACGCTCTCCAACCCCAACACGCTCTCCATCCCTAACACGCTCTCCATCCCCAACACGCTCTCCATCCCCAACACGCTCTCCAACCCCAACACGCTCTCCAACCCCAACACGCTCTCCAACCCCAACACGCTCTCCAACCCCAACACGCTCTCCCACACCAATACGCTCTCCAAACCCAACACGCTCTCCATCCCCAACACGCTCTCCATCCCCAACACACTCTCCAACCCCAACACCCTCTCCCTCCCCAACACACTCTCCAACCCCAACACTCTCTCCATCCCCAACACCCTCTCCATCCCCAACACGCTCTCCATCCCCAACACGCTCTCCATCCGCAACACGCTCTCCAACCCCAACACGCTCTCCATCCCCAACACGCTCTCCAACCCGAACACACTCTCCAACCCTAACACACTCTCCAACACCAACACGCTCTCCAACCCCAACACGCTCTCCATCCCCAACACGCTCTCCATCCCCAACACGCTCTCCATCCCCAACACACTCTCCATCCCCAACGCACTCTCCAAACCCGACACGCTCTCCATCCGCGACACGCTCTCCATCCGCAACACACTCTCCATCCCCAACGCACTCTCCATCCCCAACACACTCTCCATCCCCAACACACTCTCCATCCCCAACACGCTCTCCAACCCCAACACACTCTCCAACCCCAACACGCTCTCCAACCCTAACACACTCTCCAACCCCAACACACTCTCCAACCCC
Organism: Chiloscyllium punctatum; assembly: GCF_047496795.1. Lineage (NCBI taxonomy): Eukaryota > Metazoa > Chordata > Chondrichthyes > Orectolobiformes > Hemiscylliidae > Chiloscyllium > Chiloscyllium punctatum. The sequence continues at coordinate 32,965,860 of NC_092789.1, read as the reverse complement.
GACACGCTCTCCATCCCCAACACGCTCTCCATCCCCAACACGCTCTTCATCCCCAACACGCCCTCCATCCCCAACACGCTCTCCATCCCCAATACGCTCTCCAACCCCAACACACTCTCCCACCCCAACACACTCTCCAACCCCAACACACTCTCCATCCCCAACACGCTCTCCATCCCCAACACGCTCTCCATCCCCAACACACTCTCCATCCCAACACACTCTCCATCCCGAACAATCTCTCCATCCCCAACACGTTCTCCATCCCCAACACGCTCTCCATCCCCAACACACTCTCCATCCCCAACACACTCTCCATCCCCAACACACTCTCCCTCCCAAACACACTCTCTATCCCCAAAACGCTATCCATCCCCAACGCACTCTAAAAACCCGACACGCTCGCCATCCGCGACACGCTCTCCATCCGCAACACACTCTCCATCCCCAACGCACACTCCATCCCCAACACACTCTCCATCCCCAACACGCTCTCCATCCCCAACACGCTCTCCATCCCCAACGCGCTCTCCATCCCCAACACGCTCTCCATCCCCAACACTCTCTCCATCCCCAACACCTTCTCCATCCCCAACACCTTCTCCATCCCCAACACGCTCTCCATTCCCAACACGCTCTCCCACCCCAATACGCTCTCCATCCCCAACACGCTCTCCATCCCCAACACGCTCTCCATCCCCAACACTCTCTCCATCCCCACCACACTCTCCAACCCGAACACACTCTCCATCCCTAACACACTCTCCATCCCCAACAAGCTTTCCATCCCCAACACGCTCTCCATCCCCAACACGCTCTCCTTCCCCAACACGCTCTCCTTCCCCAACACGCTCTCCTTCTCCAACACGCTCTCCTTCCCCAACACGCTCTCCATCCCTAACACGCTCTCCATCCCCAACACGCTCTGCATCCCCAACACGCTCTGCATCCCCAACACGCTCTGCATCCCCAACACGCTCTCCCTCCCCAACACACTCTCCCTCCCCAACACGCTCTCCATCCCCAACACGCTCTCCCTCCCCAACACACTCTCCCTCCCCAACACGCTCTCCCTCCCCAACACGCTCTCCCTTCCCAACACGCTCTCCATCCCCAACACGCTCTCCATCCCCAACACAATCTCCATCTCCAACACTCTCTCCATCCCCAACACGCTCTCCATCCCAAACACAATCTCCATCTCCAACTCCCTCTCCCTCCCCAACACGCTCTCCATCCCCAACGCACTCTCCCAACCCGACACGCTCTCCATCCGCGACACGCTCTCCATCCGCGACACACTCTCCATCCCCAACGCACTCTCCATCCCCAACGCACTCTCCATCCCCAACGCACTCTCCATCCCCAACACGCTCTCCATCCCCAACACGCTCTCCATCCCCAACACGCTCTCCATCCCCAACACGCTCTCCATCCCCAACACGCTCTCCATCCCCAACACGCTCTGCAAACCCAACACGTTCTCCATCCCCAATACGCTCTCCATCCCCAACACGCTCTCCCTCCCCAACACACTCTCCCTCCCCAACACGCTCTCCCTCCCCAACACACTCTCCCCACCACAACACGCTCTCCATCCCCAACACGCTCTCCATCCCCACCACACTCCCTCCCCAACACGCTCTCCCTCCCCAACACGCTCTCCCTCCCCAACACACTCTCCCTCCCCAACACACTCTCCCTCCCCAACACGCTCTCCCTCCCCAACACACTCTCCCTCCCCAACACGCTCTCCCTCCCCAACACGCTCTCCATCCCCAACACGCTCTCCATCCCCAACACGCTCTGCAAACCCAACACGCTCTCCATCCCCAACACGCTCTCCATCCCCAACACGCACTCCATCCCCAACACGCTCTCCATCCCCAACACGCTCTGCATCCCCAACACGCTCTCCATCCCCAACACGCTCTCCATCCCCAACACGCTCTCCATCCTCAACACGCTCTCCCTCCCCAACACACTCTCCCTCCCCAACACGCTCTCCCTCCCCAACACACTCTCCCTCCCCAACACGCTCTCCCTCCCCAACACGCTCTCCCTCCCCAACACGCTCTCCCTCCACAACACGCTCTCCCTCCCCAACACGCTCTCCATCCCCAACACGCTCTCCATCCCCAACACAATCTCCATCTCCAACACTCTCTCCATCCCCAACACGCTCTCCATCACCAACACAATCTCCATCCCCAACACGCTCTCCATCCCCAACACGCTCTCCATCCCCAACACGCTCTCCATCCCCAACACGCTCTCCATCCCCAACACGCTCTCCATCCCCAACACGCTCTCCATACCCAACACGCTCTCCAACCCCAACACGCTCTCCAACGCCAACACGCTCTCCAACCCCAACACGCTCTCCATCCCCAACACGCTCTCCATCCCCAACACGCTCTCCATCCCCAACACGCTCTCCAACCCCAACACGCTCTCCAACCCCAACACGCTCTCCAACCCCAACACGCTCTCCAACCCCAACACGCTCTCCATCCCCAACACGCTCTCCATCCCCAACACGCTCTCCATCCCCAACACGCTCTCCAACCCCAACACCCTCTCCAACCCCAACACGCTCTCCAACCCCAACACGCTCTCCAACCCCAACACGCTCTCCAACACCAATACGCTCTCCAAACCCAACACGCTCTCCATCCCCAACACGCTCTCCATCCCCAACACACTCTCCAACCCCAACACCCTCTCCCTCCCCAACACACTCTCCAACCCCAACACTCTCTCCATCCCCAACACCCTCTCCATCCCCAACACGCTCTCCTTCCCCAACACGCTCTCCATCCGCAACACGCTCTCCATCCCCAACACGCTCTCCATCCCCAACACGCTCTCCAACCCGAACACACTCTCCAACCCTAACACACTCTCCAACACCAACACGCTCTCCAACCCCAACACGCTCTCCATCCCCAACACGCTCTCCATCCCCAACACGCTCTCCATCCCCAACACACTCTCCATCACCAACGCACTCTCCAAACCCGACACGCTCTCCATCCGCGACACGCTCTCCATCCGCAACACACTCTCCATCCCCAACGCACTCTCCATCCCCAACACACTTTCCATCCCCAACACACTCTCCATCCCCAACACGCTCTCCAACCCCAACACACTCTCCATCCCCAACACACTCTCCATCCCCAACACGCTCTCCATCCCCAACACGCTCTCCATCCCCAACACACTCTCCATTCCAACACACTCTCCATCCCAACACACTCTCCATCCCCAACAATCTCTCCATCCCCAACACGTTCTCCATGCCCAAAACGCTCTCCATCCCCAACACACTCTCCATCCCCAACACACTCGCTATCCCCAACACGCTCTCCATCCCCAACGCACTCTCCAAACCCGACACGCTCTCCATCCGCGACACGCTCTCCATACGCGACATACCCTCCATCCCCAACGCACTCTCCATCCCCAACACGCTCTCCATCCCCAACACACTCTCCAACCCCAACACAATCTCCCTCCCCAACACACTCTCCAACACCAATACGCTCTCCAAACCCAACACGCTCTCCATCCCCAACACGCTCTCCATCCCCAACACACTCTCCAACCCCAACACCCTCTCCCTCCCCAACACGCTCTCCAACCCCAACACGCTCTCCATCCCCAACAATCTCTCCATCCCCAACACGTTCTCCATCCCCAACACGCTCTCCAACCCCAACATGCTCTCCAACGCCAACACGCTCTCCAACCCCAACACGCTCTCCATCCCTAACACGCTCTCCATCCCCAACACGCTCTCCATCCCCAACACGCTCTCCAACCCCAACACGCTCTCCAACCCCAACACGCTCTCCAACCCCAACACGCTCTCCAACCCCAACACGCTCTCCCACACCAATACGCTCTCCAAACCCAACACGCTCTCCATCCCCAACACGCTCTCCATCCCCAACACACTCTCCAACCCCAACACCCTCTCCCTCCCCAACACACTCTCCAACCCCAACACTCTCTCCATCCCCAACACCCTCTCCATCCCCAACACGCTCTCCATCCCCAACACGCTCTCCATCCGCAACACGCTCTCCAACCCCAACACGCTCTCCATCCCCAACACGCTCTCCAACCCGAACACACTCTCCAACCCTAACACACTCTCCAACACCAACACGCTCTCCAACCCCAACACGCTCTCCATCCCCAACACGCTCTCCATCCCCAACACGCTCTCCATCCCCAACACACTCTCCATCCCCAACGCACTCTCCAAACCCGACACGCTCTCCATCCGCGACACGCTCTCCATCCGCAACACACTCTCCATCCCCAACGCACTCTCCATCCCCAACACACTCTCCATCCCCAACACACTCTCCATCCCCAACACGCTCTCCAACCCCAACACACTCTCCAACCCCAACACGCTCTCCAACCCTAACACACTCTCCAACCCCAACACACTCTCCAACCCCGACACGCTCTCCATCCCCAACACGCTCTCCATCCCCAACACGCTCTTCATCCCCAACACGCTCTCCATCCCCAACACGCTCTCCATCCCCAACACGCTCTCCAACCCGAACACACTCTCCAACCCTAACACACTCTCCAACACCAACACGCTCTCCAACCCCAACACGCTCTCCATCCCCAACACGCTCTCCATCCCCAACACGCTCTCCATCCCCAACACACTCTCCATCCCCAACGCACTCTCCAAACCCGACACGCTCTCCATCCGCGACACGCTCTCCATCCGCGACACACTCTCCATCCCCAACGCACTCTCCATCCCCAACACACTCTCCATCCCCAACACGCTCTCCATCCCCAACACGCTCTCCATCCCCAACACGCTCTCCAACAACAACACACTCTCCATCCCCAACACGCTCTCCATCCCCAACACACTCTCCATCCCAACACACTCTCCATCCCAACACACTCTCCATCCCCAACAATCTCTACATCCCCAACACGTTCTCCATCCCCAACACGCTCTCCAACCCCAACACGCTCTCCATCCCCAACACGCTCTCCATCCCCAACACGCTCTCCAACCCCAACACACTCTCCAACCCCAACACACTCTCCAACCCCAACACACTCTCCAACCCCAACACACTCTCCATCCCCAACACACTCTCCATCCCCAACACGCTCTCCATCCCCAACACACTCTCCATCCCAACACGCTCTCCATCCCCAACAATCTCTCCATCCCCAACACGTTCTCCATCCCCAACACGCTCTCCCTCCCCAACACACTCTCCTTGCCCAACACACTCTCCATCCCCAACACACTCTCCCTCCCCAACACACTCTCCATCCCCAACACACTCTCCATCCCCAACACGCTCTCCATCCCCAACACGCTCTCCATTCCCAACACGCTCTCCATCCCCAACACACTCTCCTTGCCCAACACACTCTCCTTGCCCAACACACTCTCCATCCCCAACACACTCTCCCTCCCCAACACACTCTCCATCCCCAACACACTCTCCATCCCCAACACGCTCTCCATCCCCAACACGCTCTCCATCCCCAACACGCTCTCCATCCCCAACACGCTCTCCATCCCCAACACGCTCTCCATCCCCAACACGCTCTCCTTCCCCAACACGCTCTCCATCCCCAACACGCTCTCCATCCCCGACACGCTCTCCATCCCCGACACGCTCTCCATCCCCGACACGCTCTCCATCCCCGACACGCTCTTCATAACCCGACACGCTCTCCATAACCCGACACGCTCTCCATCCCCGACACGCTCTCCCTCCCCAACACGCTCTCCAACCCCAACACGCTCTCCATCCCCAGCACGCTCTCGATCCGCAACACGCTCTCCCTCCCCAACACGACCTCCATCCCCAACATGCTCTCCATCCCCAACACGCTCTCCATCCCCAACACGCTCTCCCTCCCCAACACGTTCTCCCCACCCCAACACGCTCTCCATCCCCAACACGCTCTCCATCCCCAACACGCTCTCCATCCCCAACACGCTCTCCATCCCCAACACGCTCTCCATCCCCAACACGCTCTCCATCCCCTACACGCTCTCCATCCCCTACACGCTCTCCCTCCCCAACACGCTCTCCATCCCCAGCACGCTCTCCATCCCCAACACGCTCTCCATCCCCAACACGCTCTCCATCCCCAACACGCTCTCCATCCCCAACACGCTCTCCATCCCCAACACGCTCTCCATCCCCAACACGCTCTCCATCCCCAACACACCCTCCATCCCCAACACACCCTCCATCCCCAACACACTCTTCCTCCCCAACACAAACTCCATCCCCAACACGCTCTCCATCCCCAACACGCTCTCCATCCCCAATGCACTCTCCAACCCCAACACACTCTCCGTCCCCAAAACGCTATCTATCACCAACACGCTCTCCAGCCCCAACACGCTCTCCAGCCCCAACACGCTCTCCCTCCCCGACACGCTCTCCATCCCCGACACGTTCTCCAAGACCAACACACTCTCCAAACCCAACACACTCTCCAAATCCAACACGCTCTCCATCCCCAACACGCTCTCCAAACCCAACACACTCTCCAACCCCAACACGCTCTCCAACCCCAACACGCTCTCCATCCCCAACACGCTCTCCATCCTCAACACGCTCTCCATCCCCAACATGATCTCCATCCCCAACACGCCCTCCATCCCCAACACGCTCTCCATCCCCAATACGCTCTCCAACCCCAACACACTCTCCCACCCCAACACACTCTCCAACCCCAACACACTCTCCATCCCCAACACGCTCTCCATCCCCAACACGCTCTCCATCCCCAACACACTCTCCATCCCAACACACTCTCCATCCCGAACAATCTCTCCATCCCCAACACTTTCTCCATCCCCAACACGCTCTCCATCCCCAACACACTCTCCATCCCCAACACACTCTCCATCCCCAACACACTCTCCATCCCCAACACACTCTCCCTCCCAAATACACTCTCTATCCCCAAAACGCTATCCATCCCCAACGCACTCTAAAAACCCGACACGCTCTCCATCCGCGACACGCTCTCCATCCGCGACACACTCTCCATCCCCAACGCACACTCCATCCCCAACACACTCTCCATCCCCAACACACTCTCCATCCCAAACACACTCTCCATCCCCAACACGCTCTCCATCCCCAACGCGCTCTCCATCCCCAACACGCTCTCCATCCCCAACACTCTCTCCATCCCCAACACCTTCTCCATCCCCAACACCTTCTACATCCCCAACACGCTCTCCATTCCCAACACGCTCTCCCACCCCAACACGCTCTCCATCCCCAACACGCTCTCCATCCCCAACACGCTCTCCATCCCCAACACTCTCTCCATCCCCACCACACTCTCCAACCCGAACACACTCTCCTTCCCTAACACACTCTCCATCCCCAACAAGCTTTCCATCCCCAACACGCTCTCCATCCCCAACACGCTCTCCTTCCCCAACACGCTCTCCTTCCCCAACACGCTCTCCTTCCCCAACACGCTCTCCTTCCCCAACACGCTCTCCATCCCTAACACGCTCTCCATCCCCAACACGCTCTGCATCCCCAACACGCTCTGCATCCCCAACACGCTCTGCATCCCCAACACGCTCTCCATCCCCAACACACTCTCCCTCCCCAACACGCTCTCCATCCCCAACATGCTCTCCCTCCCTAACACACTCTCCCTCCCCAACACGCTCTCCCTCCCCAACACGCTCTCCCTTCCCAACACGCTCTCCATCCCCAACACGCTCTCCATCCCCAACACAATCTCCATCTCCAACACTCTCTCCATCCCCAACACGCTCTCCATCCCCAACACAATCTCCATCTCCAACTCCCTCTCCCTCCCCAACACGCTCTCCATCCCCAACGCACTCTCCCAACCCGACACGCTCTCCATCCGCGACACGCACTCCATCCGCGACACACTCTCCATCCCCAACGCACTCTCCATCCCCAACGCACTCTCCATCCCCAACGCACTCTCCATCCCCAACACGCTCTCCATCCCCAACACGCTCTCCATCCCCAACACGCTCTCCATCCCCAACACGCTCTCCATCCCCAACACTCTCTCCATCCCCAACAATCTCTCCATCCCCAACACGTTCTCCATCCCCAACACGCTCTCCATCCCCAACACGCTCTCCCTCCCCAACACGCTCTCCATCCCCAACACGCTCGCCCTCCCCAACACACTCTCCCCACCACAACACGCTCTCCATCCCCAACACGCTCTCCATCCCCACCACACTCTCCAACCCGAACACACTCTCCATCCCTAACACACTCTCCATCCCCAACAAGCTCTCCATCCCCAACACGCTCTCCATCCCCAACACGCTCTCCTCCCCCAACACGCTCTCCATCCCCAACACGCACTCCATCCCCAACACGCTCTCCATCCCCAACACGCTCTGCATCCCCAACACGCTCTCCATCCCCAACACGCTCTCCATTCCCAACACGCTCTCCATCCCCAACACGCTCTCCATCCTCAACACGCTCTCCCTCCCCAACACACTCTCCCTCCCCAACACGCTCTCCATCCCCAACACGCTCTCCCTCCCCAACACACTCTCCCTCCCCAACACGCTCTCCCTCCCCAACACGCTCTCCCTCCCCAACACGCTCTCCCTCCCCAACACGCTCTCCATCCCCAACACGCTCTCCATCCCCAACACAATCTCCATCTCCAACACTCTCTCCATCCCCAACACGCTCTCCATCACCAACACAATCTCCATCCCCAACACGCTCTCCATCCCCAACACGCTCTCCATCCCCAACACGCTCTCCATCCCCAACACGCTCTCCATCCCCAACACGCTCTCCATCCCCAACACGCTCTCCATACCCAACACGCTCTCCAACCCCAACATGCTCTCCAACGCCAACACGCTCTCCAACCCCAACACGCTCTCCATCCCCAACACGCTCTCCATCCCCAACACGCTCTCCATCCCCAACACGCTCTCCAACCCCAACACGCTCTCCAACCCCAACACGCTCTCCAACCCCAACACGCTCTCCAACCCCAACACGCTCTCCATCCCCAACACGCTCTCCATCCCCAACACGCTCTCCATCCCCAACACGCTCTCCATCCCCAACACGCTCTCCAACCCCAACACGCTCTCCAACCCCAACACGCTCTCCAACCCCAACACGCTCTCCAACACCAATACGCTCTCCAAACCCAACACGCTCTCCATCCCCAACACGCTCTCCAACCCCAACACGCTCTCCATCCCCAACACGCTCTCCATCCCCAACACGCTCTCCATCCCCAACACACTCTCCATCCCCAACGCACTCTCCAAACCCGACACGCTCTCCATCCGCGACACGCTCTCCATCCGCAACACACTCTCCATCCCCAACGCACTCTCCATCCCCAACACACTCTCCATCCCCAACACACTCTCCATCCCCAACACGCTCTCCATCCCCAACACGCTCTCCAACCCCAACACACTCTCCATCCCCAACACACTCTCCATCCCCAACACGCTCTCCATCCCCAACACACTCTCCATCCCCAACACACTCTCCATCCCAACACACTCTCCATCCCAACACACTCTCCATCCCCAACAATCTCTCCATCCCCAACACGTTCTCCATGCCCAAAACGCTCTCCATCCCCAACACACTCTCCATCCCCAACACACTCGCTATCCCCAACACGCTCTCCATCCCCAACGCACTCTCCAAACCCGACACGCTCTCCATCCGCGACACGCTCTCCATACGCGACATACCCTCCATCCCCAACGCACTCTCCATCCCCAACACGCTCTCCATCCCCAACACACTCTCCAACCCCAACACAATCTCCCTCCCCAACACACTCTCCAACACCAATACGCTCTCCAAACCCAACACGCTCTCCATCCCCAACACGCTCTACATCCCCAACACACTCTCCAACCCCAACACCCTCTCCCTCCACAACACGCTCTCCAACCCCAACACGCTCTCCATCCCCAACACGCTCTCCATCCCGAACACAATCTCCATCCCCAACAAGCTCTCCATCCCCAACACGCTCTCCAACCCCAACACGCTCTCCATCCCCAACACGCTCTCCATCCCCAACACGCTCTCCATCCACAACACGCTCTCCATCCCCAACACACTCTCCATCCCCAACACGTTCTCCATCCCCAACACGCTCTCCATCCCCAACACACTCTCCATCCCCAACACACTCTCCATCCCCAACACACTCTCCATCCCCATCACAATCTCCCTCCCAAACACTCTCTCCATCCCCAACACGCTCTCCATCCCCAACACGCTCTCCAGACCCGACACGCTCTCCATCCGCAACACGCTCTCCATCCGCGACACACTCTCCATCCGCGACACACTCTCCATCCCCAACGCACTCTCCATCGCCAACACACTCTCCAACCCCAACACACTTTCCCTCCCCAACACACTCTCCCTCCCCAACACACTCTCCCTCCCCAACACACTCTCACTCCCCAACACACTCTCCATCCCCAACACACTCTCCATCCCCAACACACTCTCCATCCCCAACACACTCTCCATCCCCAACACAATCTCCATCCCCAACACGCTCTCCATCCCCAACACGCTCTCCATCCCCAACACGCTCTCCAACCCCAACACGCTCTCCAACCCCAACACGCTCTCCATCCCCAACACGCTCTCCATCCCCAACACACTCTCCAACCCCAAAACACTCTCCAACCCTAACACACTCTCCAACCCCAACACACTCTCCAACCCCAACACACTCTCCATCCCCAACACGCTCTCCATCCCCAACACGCTCTCCATCCCCAACACGCTCTCCATCCCCAACACGCTCTCCATCCCCAACACGCTCTCCAACCCCAACACACTCTCCAACCCCAACACACTCTCCAACACCAACACGCTCTCCAACCCCAACACGCTCTCCATCCCCAACACGCTCTCCATCCCCAACACGCTCTCCATCGACAACATACTCTCCATCCCCAACACGCTCTCCATCCCCAACACATTCTCCATCCCAACACACTCTCCATCCCAACACACTCTCCATCCCCAACAATCTCTCCATCCCCAACACGTTCTCCATCCCCAACACGCTCTCCATCCCCAACACACTCTCCATCCCCAACACACTCTCTATCCCCAACACGCTCTCCATCCCCAACGCACTCTCCAAACCCGACACGCTCTCCATTCGCGACACGCTCTCCATCCGCTACATACCCTCCATCCCCAACGCACTCTCCATCCCCAACACACTCTCCATCCCCAACACACTCTCCATCCCCAACACACTCTCCATCCCCAACACACTCTCCGTCCCCAACACGCTCTCCATCCCCAAAACTCTCTCCATCCCCAACACGTTCTCCATCCCCAACACGTTCTCCATCCCCAACACGTTCTCCATCCCCAACACGCTCTCCAGCCCCAACACGCTCTCCCTCCCCAACAGGCTTTCCATCCCCAACACGCTCTCCCTCCCCAACACACTCTCCCCACCCCAACACGCACTCCATCCCCAATACTGTCTCCATCCCCACCACACTCTCCAACCCGAACACACTCTCCATCCCAAACACACTCTCCATCCCAAACACACTCTCCATCCCCAACAAGCTCTCCATCCCCAACACGCTCTCCATCCCCAACACGCTCTCCTTCCCCAACACGCTCTCCATCCCCAACACGCTCTCCATCCCCAACACGCTCTCCATCCCCAACACGCTCTCCATCCCCAACACGCTCTCCATCCCCAACACGCTCTCAATCCCCAACACGCTCTCCATCCCCAACACGCTCTCCATCCCCAACACGCTCTCCATCCCCAACACGCTCTCCATCCCCAACACGCTCTCCAACCCCAACACGCTCTCCAACCCCAACACACTCTCCAAACCCAACACGCTCTCCATCCCCAACACACTCTCCAACCCCAACACACTCTCCCTCCCCAACACACTCTCCAACCCCAACGCACTCTCCAAACCCGACACGCTCTCCATCCGCGACAAGCTCTCCATCCGCGACACACTCTCCATCCCCAACACGCTCTCCATCCCCAACACGCTCTCCATCCCCAACACGCTCTCCAACCCGAACACACTCTCCAACCCCAACACACTCTCCAACACCAACACGCTCTCCAACCCCGACACGCTCTCCATCCCCAACACGCTCTCCATCCCCAACACGCTCTCCATCCCCAACACACTCTCCATCCCCAACACACTCTCCATCCCCAACGCACTCTTTAAACCCGACACGCTCTCCATCCGCGACACGCTCTCCATCCGCGACAAACTCTCCATCCCCAACGCACTCTCCATCCCCAACACATTCCCCATCCCCAACACACTCTCCATCCCCAACACGCGCTCCAACCCCAATACACTCTCCATCCCCAACACATTCCCCATCCCCAACACACTCTCCATCCCCAACACATTCCCCATCCCCAACACACTCTCCATCCCCAACACGCGCTTCAACCCCAATACACTCTCCATCCACAACACGCTCTCCATCCCAACACACTCTCCATCCCAACACACTCTCCATCCCCAACAATCTCTCCACCCCCAACACGTTCTCCATCCCCAACACGCTCTCCATCCCCAACACACTCTCCATCCCCAACACACTCTCTATTCCCAACACGCTCTCCATCCCCAACGCACTCTCCAAACCCGACACGCTCTCCATCCGCGACACGCTCTCCATCCGCGACATACCCTCCATCCGCAACGCACTCTCCATCCCCAACACACTCTCCATCCCCAACACACTCTCCATCGCCAACACACTCTCCAACCCCAACACACTTTCCCTCCCCAACACACTCTCCCTCCCCAACACACTCTCCCTCCCCAACACACTCTCCCTCCCCAACACACTCTCCATCCCCAACACACTCTCCATCCCCAACACACTCTCCATCCCCAGCACACTCTCCATCCCCAACACAATCTCCATCCCCAACACGCTCTCCATCCCCAACACGCTCTCCAACCCCAACACGCTCTCCAACCCCAACACGCTCTCCATCCCCAACACGCTCTCCATCCCCAACACACTCTCCAACCCCAAAACACTCTCCAACCCTAACACACTCTCCAACCCCAACACACTCTCCAACCCCAACACACTCTCCATCCCCAACACGCTCTCCATCCCCAACACGCTCTCCATCCCCAACACGCTCTCCATCCCCAACACGCTCTCCAACCCCAACACACTCTCCAACCCCAACACACTCTCCAACACCAACACGCTCTCCAACCCCAACACGCTCTCCATCCCCAACACGCTCTCCATCCCCAACACGCTCTCCATCGACAACACACTCTCCATCCCCAACACGCTCTCCATCCCCAACACATTCTCCATCCCAACACACTCTCCATCCCAACACACTCTCCATCCCCAACAATCTCTCCATCCCCAACACGTTCTCCATCCCCAACACGCTCTCCATCCCCAACACACTCTCCATCCCCAACACACTCTCTATCCCCAACACGCTCTCCATCCCCAACGCACTCTCCAAACCCGACACGCTCTCCATTCGCGACACGCTCTCCATCCGCTACATACCCTCCATCCCCAACGCACTCTCCATCCCCAACACACTCTCCATCCCCAACACACTCTCCATCCCCAACACACTCTCCATCCCCAACACACTCTCCGTCCCCAACACGCTCTCCATCCCCAAAACTCTCTCCATCCCCAACACGTTCTCCATCCCCAACACGTTCTCCATCCCCAACACGTTCTCCATCCCCAACACGCTCTCCAGCCCCAACACGCTCTCCCTCCCCAACAGGCTTTCCATCCCCAACACGCTCTCCCTCCCCAACACACTCTCCCCACCCCAACACGCACTCCATCCCCAATACTCTCTCCATCCCCACCACACTCTCCAACCCGAACACACTCTCCATCCCAAACACACTCTCCATCCCAAACACACTCTCCATCCCCAACAAGCTCTCCATCCCCAACACGCTCTCCATCCCCAACACGCTCTCCTTCCCCAACACGCTCTCCATCCCCAACACGCTCTCCATCCCCAACACGCTCTCCATCCCCAACACGCTCTCCATCCCCAACACGCTCTCAATCCCCAACACGCTCTCCATCCCCAACACGCTCTCCATCCTCAACACGCTCTCCATCCCCAACACGCTCTCCATCCCCAACACGCTCTCCAACCCCAACACGCTCTCCAACCCCAACACACTCTCCAAACCCAACACGCTCTCCATCCCCAACACACTCTCCAACCCCAACACACTCTCCCTCCCCAACACACTCTCCAACCCCAACGCACTCTCCAAACCCGACACGCTCTCCATCCGCGACAAGCTCTCCATCCGCGACACACTCTCCATCCCCAACACGCTCTCCATCCCCAACACGCTCTCCATCCCCAACACGCTCTCCATCCCCAACACGCTCTCCAACCCGAACACACTCTCCAACCCCAACACACTCTCCAACACCAACACGCTCTCCAACCCCGACACGCTCTCCATCCCCAACACGCTCTCCATCCCCAACACGCTCTCCATCCCCAACACACTCTCCATCCCCAACACACTCTCCATCCGCGACACGCTCTCCATCCGCGACAAACTCTCCATCCCCAACGCACTCTCCATCCCCAACACATTCCCCATCCCCAACACACTCTCCATCCCCAACACGCGCTCCAACCCCAATACACTCTCCATCCCCAACACATTCCCCATCCCCAACACACTCTCCATCCCCAACACATTCCCCATCCCCAACACACTCTCCATCCCCAACACGCGCTCCAACCCCAATACACTCTCCATCCCCAACACGCTCTCCATCCCAACACACTCTCCATCCCAACACACTCTCCATCCCCAACAATCTCTCCACCCCCAACACGTTCTCCATCCCCAACACGCTCTCCATCCCCAACACACTCTCCATCCCCAACACACTCTCTATTCCCAACACGCTCTCCATCCCCAACGCACTCTCCAAACCCGACACGCTCTCCATCCGCGACACGCTCTCCATCCGCGACATACCCTCCATCCGCAACGCACTCTCCATCCCCAACACACTCTCCATCCCCAACACACTCTCCATCCCCAACACACTCTCCATCCCCAACACACTCTCCATCCCCAACACACTCTCCATCCCCAACACACTCTCCATCCCCAACACACTCTCCATCCCCAACACACTCTCCATCCCAAACACGCTCTCCATCCCCAACACGCTCTCCATCCCCAACACTCTCTCCATCCCCAACACTCTCTCCATCCCCAACACGTTCTCCATCCCCAACACGCTCTCCAGCCCCAACACGCTCTCCCTCCCCAACACGCTTTCCATCCCCAACACGCACTCCCTCCCCAACACACTCTCCCCACCCCAACACGCTCTCCATCCCTAACACGCTCTCCATCCCCAACACTCTCTCCATCCCCACCACACTCTCCAACCCGAACACACTCTCCATCCCTAACACACTCTCCATCCCCAACAAGCTCTCCATCCCCAACACGCTCTCCTTCCCCAACACGCTCTCCTTCCCCAACACGCTCTCCATCCCCAACACGCGCTCCATCCCCAACACGCTCTCCATCCCCAACACGCTCTCCATCCCCAACACGCTCTCCATCCCCAACACGCTCTCCATCCCCAACACGCTCTCCATCCCCAACACGCTCTCCATCCCCAACACGCTCTGCAAACCCAACACGCTCTCCATCCCCAACACGCTCTCCATCCCCAACACACTCTCCAACCCCAACACACTCTCCCTCCCCAACACACTCTCCAACCCCAACACACTCTCCAACCCCAACACACTCTCCAACCCCAACACACTCTCCATCCCCAACACCCTCTCCATCCCCAACACAATCTCCATCCCCAACACGCTCTCCATCCCCAACACGCTCTCCAACCCCAACACGCTCTCCATCCTCAACACGCTCTCCATCTCCAACACGCTCTCCATCCCCAACACGCTCTCCATCCCCAACACACTCTCCATCCCCAACACTCTCTCCATCCCAAACACGTTCTCCATCCCCAACACGCTCTCCCTCCCAAACACTCTCTCCATCCCCAACGCGCTCTGCATCCCCAACGCACTCTCCAAACCCGACACGCGCTCCATCCGCGACACGCTCTCCATCCGCGACACACTCTCCATCCCCAACGCACTCTCCATCCCCAACACACTCTCCAACCACAACACACTTTCCCTCCCCAACACACTCTCCCTCCCCAACACACTCTCCATCCCCAACACACTCTCCATCCCCAACACACTCTCCATCCCCAACACACTCTCCATCCCCAACACAATCTCCATCCCCAACACACTCTCCATCCCCAACGCACTCTCCAAACCCGACACGCTCTCCATCCGCAATACGCTCTCCATCCGCGACACACTCTCCATCCCCAACGCACTCTCCATCCCCAACACACTCTCCATCCCCAACACACTCTCCATCCCCAACACACTCTCCATCCCCAACACACTCTCCATCCCCAACACACTCTCCATCCCCAACACACTCTCCATCCCCAACACGCTCTCCATCTCCAACACGCTCTCCAACCCCAACACGCTCTCCATCCCCAACACGGTCTCCATCCCCAACACGCTCTCCATCCCCAACACGCTATCCATCCCCAACACGCTCTCCAACCCCAACACACTCTCCAACCCCAACACACTCTCCAACCCCAACACACTCTCCATCCCCAACACGCTCTCCATCCCCAACACGCTCTCCATCCCCAACACACTCGCCATCCCAACACACTCTCCATCCCAACACACTCTCCAACCCCAACAATCTCTCCATCCCCAACACGTTCTCCATCCCCAACACGCTCTCCATCCACAACACACTCTCCATCCCCAACACACTCTCCATCCCCAACACACTCTCCCTCCCAAACACTCTCTCTATCCCCAACACGCTCTCCATCCCCAACACGCTCTCCCACCCCAACACACACTCCCCACCCCAACACGCTCTCCATCCCCAACACGCTCTCCATCCCCAACACTCTCTCCATCCCCACCACACTCTCCAACCCGAACACACTCTCCAACCCGAACACACTCTCCATCCCTAACACAGTCTCCATCCCCAACAAGCTCTCCATACCCAACATGCTCTCCATCCCCAACACGCTCTCATTCCCCAACACGCTTTTCATCCCCAACACGCTCTCCATCCCCAACACGCTCTCCATCCTCAACACGCTCTCCATCCCCAACACACTCTCCCTCCCCAACACGCTCTCCACCCCCAACACGCTCTCCCTCCCCAACACGCTCTCCCTCCCCAACACGCTCTCCCTCCCCAACACGCTCTCCCTCCACAACACGCTCTCCCTCCCCAACACGCTCTCCCTCCCCAACACGCTCTCCCTCCCCAACACGCTCTCCATCCCCAACACGCTCTCCATCCCCAACACAATCTCAATCTCCAACACTCTCTCCATCCCCAACACGCTCTCCATCACCAACACAATCTCCATCCCCAACACGCTCTCAATCCCCAACACGCTCTCCATCCCCAACACGCTCTCCATCCCCAACACGCTCTCCATCCCCAACACGCTCTCCATCCCCAACACGCTCTCCATCCCCAACACGCTCTCCATCCCCAACACGCTCTCCATCCCCAACACGCTCTCCAACCCCAACACGCTCTCCAACCCCAACACGCTCTCCAACCCCAACACGCTCTCCAACCCCAACACGCTCTCCAACCCCAACACGCTCTCCATCCCCAACACGCTCTCCATCCCGAACATGCTCTCCATCCCCAACACACTCTCCATCTCCAACACTCTCTTCATCCCCAACACTCTCTCCATCCCCAACACGTTCCCCATCCCCAACACGCTCTCCATCCCCAACACACTCTCCATCCCCAACACACTCTCCATCCCCAACACACTCTCCCTCCCAAACACTCTCTCCATCCCCAACACGCTCTCCATCCCCAACGCACTCTCCAAACCCGACACGCTCTCCATCCGCGACACGCTCTCCATCCGCGACACACCCTCCATCCCCAACGCACTCTCCATCCCCAACACACTCTCCATCCCCAACACCCTCTCCATCCCCAACACACTCTCCATCCCCAACACACTCTCCATCCGCAACTCACTCTCCATCCCCAACACGCTCTCCATCCCCAACACGCTCTGAATCCCCAACACGCTCTCCATCCCCAACACTCTCTCCATCCCCAACACGTTCCCCATCCCCAACACACTCTCCATCCCCAACAAGCTCTCCATCCCCAACACGCTCTCCATCCCCAACACGCTCTCCTTCCCCAACACGCTCTCCATCCCCAACACGCTCTCCATCCCCAACACGCTCTCCATCCCCAACACGCTCTCCATCCCCAACACGCTCTCCATCCCCAACACTCTCTCCATACCCAACACGTTCCCCATCCCCAACACAGTCTCCATCCCCAACAAGCTCTCCATCCCCAACACGCTCTCCATCCCCAACACGCTCTCCTTCCCCAACACGCTCTCCATCCCCAACACACTCTCCATGCCCAACACGCTCTCCATCCCCAACATGCTCTCCATCCCCAACACGCTCTCCATCCTCAACACGCTCTCCATCCCCAACACATTCTCCCTCCCCAACACGGTCTCCCTCCCCAACACGCTCTCCCTCCCCAACACGCTCTCCCTCCCCAACACGCTCTCCCTCCCCAACACGCTCTCCCTCCCCAACACGCTCTCCCTCCCCAACACGCTCTCCATTCCCAACACGCTCTCCATCCCCAACACAATCGCCATCCCCAACACAGTCTCCATCCCCAACACGCTCTCCATCCCCAACACGCTCTCCATCCCCAACACGCTCTCCATCCCCAACACGCTCTCCAACCCGAACACACTCTCCATCAATAACACACTCTCCATCCCCAACAAGCTCTCCATCCCCAACACGCTCTCCATCCCCAACACGCTCTCCTTCCCCAACACGCTCTCCATCCCCAACACGCTCTCCATCCCCAACACGCTCTCCATCCCCAACACGCTCTCCATCCCCAACACGCTCTCCATCCCCAACACGCTCTCCATCCCCAACACGCTCTCCATCCCCAACACGCTCTCAATCCCCAACACGCTCTCCAACCCCAACACGCTCTCCAACCCTAACACGCTCTCCAACCCCAACACGCTCTCCATCCCCAACACGCTCTCCATCCCGAACACGCGCTCCATCCCCAACACACTCTCCAACCAGAACACGCTCTCCAACCCCAACACGCTCTCCAACCCCAACACGCTCTCCAACCCCAACACGCTCTGCAAAACCAACACGCTCTCCATCCCCAACACGCTCTCCATCCCCAACACACTCTCCAACCCCAACACACTCTCCCTCCCCAACACACTCTCCAACCCCAACACACTCTCCATCCCCAACACACTATCCATCCCCAACACCCTCTCCATCCCCAACACAATCTCCATCCCCAACACGCTCTCCATCCCCAACACGCTCTCCAACCCCAACACGCTCTCCATCCTCAACACGCTCTCCATCTCCAACACGCTCTCCATCCCCAACACGCTCTCCATCCCCAACACACTCTCCATCCCCAACACTCTCTCCATCCCCAACACGTTCTCCATCCCCAACACGCTCTCCCTCCCAAACACTCTCTCCATCCCCAACACGCTCTCCATCCCCAACGCACTCTCCAAACCCGACACGCTCTCCATCCGCGACACGCTCTCCATCCGCGACACACTCTCCATCCCCAACGCACTCTCCATCCCCAACACACTCTCCAACCTCAACACACTTTCCCTCCCCAACACACTCTCCCTCCCCAACACACTCTCCATCCCCAACACACTCTCCATCACCAACACACTCTCCATCCCCAACACACTCTCCATCCCCAACACACTCTCCATCCTCAACACACTCTCCATCCTCAACACACTCTCCATCCTCAACACACTCTCCATACTCAACACACTCTCCATCCACAACACACTCTCCATCCACAACACACTCTCCATACTCAACACACTCTCCATACTCAACACACTCTCCATACTCAACACGCACTCCATCCCCAACACACTCTCCATCCCAACACACTCTCCATCTCCAACATACTCTCCATCTCCAACACACTCTCCATCTCCAACACACTCTCCATCTCCAACACACTCTCTATCCCCAACACACTCACCATCCCCAACACACTCTCGATCCACAACACACTCTCCCTCCCCAACACACTCTCCCTCCCTAACACACTCTCCCTCCCCAACACACTCTCCCTCCACTCTCCCTCCCCAACATATTCTCCATCCCCAACATATTCTCCATCCCCAACACACTCTCCTTCCCCAACACGATCTCCTTCCCCAACACGATCTCCTTCCCCAACACGATCTCCTTCCCCAACACGCTCTCCATCCCCAACAAGCTCTCCATCCCCATCATGCTCTCCATCCCCATCACGATCTCCATCCCCAACACGCTCCCCAGCCCCAACTCACTCTCCATTCCCAACACACTCTCCATTCCCAACACACTCTCCATCCCCAACACACTCTCCCTCCCCAACACACTCTCCCTCCCCAACACACTCTCCCTCCCCAACAGACTCTCCATCCACAACACACTCTCCAAAATCAACACACTCTCCATCCACAACACACTCTCCAAAATCAACACACTCTCCATCCTCAACACACTCTCCATCCTCAACACACTCTCCATACTCAACACACTCTCCATCCACAACACACTCTCCATCCACAACACACTCTCCATCCACAACACACTCTCCATCCTCAACACACTCTCCATACGCAACACACTCTCCATCCTCAACACACTCTCCATCCTCAACAAACTCTCCATACTCAACACACTCTCCATACTCAACACACTCTCCCTCCCCAACACACTCTCCATCCTCAACACACTCTCCATCCTCAACACACTCTCCATACTCAACACACTCTCCCTCCCCAACACACTCTCCATCCTGAACACACTCTCCATCCCGAACACACTCTCCATCCCCAACACACTCTCCATCCCCAACACGCTCTCCATCCCCAACACGCTCTCCATCCCCAACACGCTCTCCATCCCCAACACGCTCTCCATCCCCAACACGCTCCCCATTCCCAACACGCTCCCCATCCCCAACACGCTCTCCATCCCCAACACGCTCTCCATCCCCAACACGCTCTCCATCCCCAACACGCTCTCTATCCCCAACACGCTCTCTATCCCCAACACGCTCTCCATCCCCAACGCGCTCTCCATCCCCAACACGCTCTCCATCACCAACATGCTCTCCATCCCCAACCCACTCTCGCACGCCAACACACTCTCCATCCCCAACACGCTCTCCTTCCCCAACACGCTCTCCATCCGCAACACGCTCTCCATCCCCAACACGCTCTCCATCCCCAACACGCTCTCCAACCCGAACACACTCTCCAACCCTAACACACTCTCCAACACCAACACGCTCTCCAACCCCAACACACTCTCCATCCCCAACACGCTCTCCATCCCCAACACGCTCTCCATCCCCAACACACTCTCCAACCCAAACACACTCTCCAACCCAAACACTCTCTCCATCCCCAACAAACTCTCCCTCCCCAACAAACTCTTAATCCCCAACACACTCTCCATCCCCAACACACACTACATCCCCAACACACTCTCCATACTCAACACACACTCCATCCCCAACACACTCCTAATCCCCAACACACTCTTAATCCCCAACACACACTCCATCCCCAACAAACTCTCCATCCCCAACACACACTCCATCCCCAACACACTCTCCATCCCCAACACGCTCTCCTTCCCCAACACACTCTCCAACCCCATCACACTCTTCTTCTCCAACACACTCTCCAAACCCAACACACTCTCCAGCCTCAACACACTCTCCAATCCCATCATGCTCTCCATCCCCATCACGATCTCCATCCCCAACACGCTCCACAGCCCCAGCGCACTCTCCCTCCCCAACACACTCTCCATCGTCAACACACTCTCCATCCCCAACACGCTCTCCATCCCGAACACACTCTCCATCCCCAACACACTCTCCATCCCCAACACACTCTCCATCCCCAACACGCTCTCCATCCCCATCACGATCTCCATCCCCAACACGCTCCCCAGCCCCAACACACTCTCCCTCCCCAACACACTCTCCATCCCCAACACACTCTCCATCCCCAACACGCTCTCCATCCCCAACACGCTCTCCATCCCCAACACGCTCTCCATCCCCAACACGCTCTCCATCCCCAACACGCTCTCCATCCCCAACACGCTCTCCATCCCCAACACGCTCTCCATCCCCAACACGCTCTCCATTCCCAACACGCTCTCCATCCACAACACGCTCTCCATCCCCAACACACTCTCTATTCCCAACACACTCTCCATCCACAACACACTCTCCATACACAACACACTCTCCATACACAACACACTCTCCATCCCCAACACACACTCCATCCCCAACACACTCTCCATACTCAACACACACTCCATCCCCAACACGATCTGCCTCCCAACACACTCTCCATCCCCAACACGCTCTCCATCCCCAACACGCTCTCCATCCCCAACACGCTCTCCATCCCCAACACACTCTCCATCCCCAACACGCTCTCCATCCCCAACACGCTCTCCATCCCCAACACACTCTCCATCCACAACACGCTCTCCATCCCCAACACACTCTCTATTCCCAACACACTCTCCATCCACAACACACTCTCCATACACAACACACTCTCCATACACAACACACTCTCCATCCCCAACACACACTCCATACACAACACACTCTCCATACACAACACACTCTCCATCCCCAACACACACTCCATTCCCAACCCACTCTCCAACAACAACACGCTCTCCAACACCAACACGCTCTCCATCCCCAACACACTCTCCCTCTCCAACACCCACTCCATCCCCAACACGCTCTCCCTCCCCAACACACTCTCCATCCCCAACACGCTCTCCATCCGCAACATGCTCTCAATCCCCAACACGCTCTCGCTCCCCAACACGCTCTCCATCCCCAACACACTCTCCATGCTCAACACACTCTCCATGCTCAACACACTCTGCATCCCCAACACACTCTCCATCCCCAACACACTCTCCATCCCCAACACACTCTCCATGCTCAACACACTCTGCATCCCCAACACACTCTCCCTTCCCAAAACACTCTCCAATCCCAACACAATCTGCATCCGCAACACGCTCTTCCTCCCCAACACACTCTCCATCCCCAACACATCCTCCATCCCCAACACAATCTCCATCCCCAACTCACTCTCCATCCCCAACACACTCTCCATCCCCAACACACTCTCCCTCCCCAACACACTCTCCCTCCCCAACACACTCTCCCTCCCCAACACACTCTCCCTCCCCAACACACTCTCCATCCCCAACACACTCTCCATCCCGAACACACTCTCCATCCCGAACACGCTCTCCATCCCCAACACGCTCTCCATCCCCAACACGCTCTCCATCCCCAACAAGCTCCCCATCCCCAACACGCTCCCCATCCCCAACACGCTCCCCATCCCCAACACGCTCTCCATCCCCAACATGCTCTCCATCCCCAACACGCTCTCCATCCCCAACACACTCTCCATCCCCAACACGCTCTCCATCACCAACACGCTCTCCATCCCCAACCCACTCTCGCACCCCAACACGCTCTCACTCCCCAACACGCTCTCCAACCCAAACACACTCTCCTACCCAAACACTCTCTCCATCCCCAACAAACTCTCCCTCCCCAACACACTGTTAATCCACAACACACTCTTAATCCCCAACACACACTCCATCCCCAACAAACTCTTAATCCCCAACACACTCTCCATCCCCAACACACACTCCATCCCCAACACACTTTCCATACTCAACACACACTCCATTCCCAACACACTCTTAATCCCCAACACACTCATAATCCCCAACACACACTCCATCCCCAACAAACTCTTAATCCCCAACACACTCTCCATCCCCAACACGCTCTCCATCCCCATCATGCTCTCCATCCCCATCACGATCTGCATCCCCAACACGCTCCCCAGCCCCAACTCACTCTCCATTCCCAACACACTCTCCATCCCCAACACACTCTCCCTCCCCAACACACTCTCCCTCCCCAACACACTCTCCCTCCCCAACACACTCTCCATCCCGAACACACTCTCCAACCCAAACACTCTCTCCAACCGAAACACTCTCTGCAATGCAAACACTCTCTCCATCCCCAACAAACTCTCCCTCCCCAACACACTGTTAATCCCCAACACACTCTTAATCCCCAACACACACTCCATCCCCAACAAACTATCAATCCCCAACACACTCTCCATCCCCAACACACTCTCCATCCCCAACACACTCTCCATACTCAACACACACTCCATCCACAACACACTCTTAATCCCCAACACACTCTTAATCCCCAACACACACCCAATCCCCAACAAACTCTTAATCCCCAACACACTCTCCATTCCCAACACACTCTCCATCCCCAACACACTCTCAATCCCCAACACACTCTCAAACCTCAACACACTCTTAATCCCCAACACACACTCCATCCCCAACAAACTCTTAATCCCCAACACACTCTCCATCCCCAACACACTCTCCATCCCCAACACGCTCTCCTTCCCCAACACACTCTCCAACCCCATCACACTCTTCTTCTCCAACACACTCTCCAAACCCAACACACTCTCCAGCCTCAACACACTCTCCAACCCCAACACACTCTCCATCCCCAACACGCACTCCATCCCCAACACGCTCTCCCTCGCCAACACGCTCTCCAAACCCAACACACTCTCGTTCCCCAACACACTCTCCATCCAAAACACACTCTCCATCCACAACACACTCTCCATCCACAACACACTCTCCATCCCGAACACACTCTCCAAACCCTACACCATCTCCATCCCCAACACGCTCTCCAAACCCAACACGCTCTCCATCGCCAACACGCTCTCCCTCCCCAACACACTCTCCTTCCCCAACACACTCTCCATCCTCAACACACTCTCCATCCTCAACACGCTCTCCATCCACAACACACTCTCCATCCACAACACACTCTCCATACTCAACACACTCTCCATACTCAACACACTCTCCATTCTCAACACACTCTCCATACTCAACACGCACTCCATCCCCAACACACTCTCCATCCCAACACACTCTCCATCTCCAACATACTATCCATCTCCAACACACTCTCCATCTCCAACACACTCTCCATCTCCAACATACTCTCCCTCCCCAACACACTCTCCCTCCCCAACACACTCTCCCTCCCCAACACACTCTCCCTCCCCAACACACTCTCCCTCCCCAACTCACTCTCCATCCCCAACTCACTCTCCATCCCGAACACACTCTCCATCCCCAACTCACTCTCCCTCCCCAACACACTCTCCATCCCCAACACACTCTCCCTCCCCAACACACTCTCCATCCCCAACTCACTCTCCCTCCCCAACACACTCTCCATCCCCAACACACTCTCCATCCACAACACACTCTCCATCCACAACACACTCTCCATCCACAACACACTCTCCATCCCCAACACAATCTTAATCCCCAACACACTCTCCACCCCCAACACACTCTCCCTCCCCAACACACTCTCCATCCCCAACACGATCTGCCTCCCCAACATATTCTCCATCCCCAACACACTCTCCTTCCCCAACACACCCTCCATCCTTAACACGCTCTCCATCCTCAACACGCTCTCCATCCTCATCACGCTCTCCATCCTCATCACGCTCTCCTTCCCCAACACACTCTCCTTCCCCAACACGATCTCCTTCCCCAACACGATCTCCATCCCCAACACGCTCCCCAGCCCCAACTCACTCTCCATTCCCAACACACTCTCCATCCCCAACACGCTCTCCCTCCCCAACACGCTCTCCAAAACGAACACGCTCTCCATCCCCAACACGCTCTCAATCCCCAACACGCTCTACATCCCCAACACGCTCTCCATCCCCAACACGCTCTCCATTAACAACACGCTCTCCATCCCCAACACGCTCTCCATCCCGAACACGCTCTCCATCCCCAACACGCTCCCCATCCCCAACACGCTCCCCATCCCCAACACGCTCTCCATCCCCAACACGCTCTCCATCCCCAACACGCTCTCCATCCCCAACGCGCTCTCCATCCCCAACGCGCTCTCCATCACCAACACGCTCTCCATCCCCAACACACTCTCGCACGCCAACACACTCTCACTCCCCAACACACTCTCCATCCCCAACACACTCTCTCCAACCCAAACACTCTCTCCATCCCCAACAAACTCTCCCTCCCCAACACACTCTTAATCCCCAACACACTCTTAATCCCCAACACACACTCCATCCCCAACAAACTCTTAATCCCCAACACACTCTCCATCCCCAACACACTCTCCATCCCCAACACACTCTCCATCCCCAACACACTCTCCATCCCCAACACACGCTCCATCCCCAACACACTCTCCATACTCAACACACTCTCCATACTCAACACACTCTCCATACTCAACACGCTCTCCATACTCAACACACTCTCCATACTCAACACACACTCCATTGTCAACACACACTCCATCCCCAACACACTCTTAATCCCCAACACACTCTTAATCCCCAACACACACTCCATCCCCAACAAACTCTTAATCCCCAACACACTCTCCATCCCCAACACACTCTCCATCGCCAACACTCTCTCCATCCCTAACACACTCTCCATACTCAACACACACTCCATCCCCAACACACTCTTAATCCCCAACACACACTCCATCCCCAAGAAACTCTTAATCCCCAAGACACTCTCCATCCCCAACACGCTCCCCATCCCCAACACGCTCCCCATCCCCAACACGCTCTCCATCCCCAACACGCTCTCCATCCCCAACACGCTCTCCATCCCCAACACACTCTCCATCCCCAACACGCTCTCCATCCCCAACACGCTCTCCATCACCAACACGCTCTCCATCCCCAACCCACTCTCGCACCCCAACACGCTCTCACTCCCCAACACACTCTCCAACCCAAACACACTCTCCTACCCAAACACTCTCTCCATCCCCAACAAACTCTCCCTCCCCAACACACTGTTAATCCACAACACACTCTTAATCCCCAACACACACTCCATCCCCAACAAACTCTTAATCCCCAACACACTCTCCATCCCCAACACACACTCCATCCCCAACACACTTTCCATACTCAACACACACTCCATTCCCAACACACTCTTAATCCCCAACACACTCATAATCCCCAACACACACTCCATCCCCAACAAACTCTTAATCCCCAACACACTCTCCATCCCCAACACGCTCTCCATCCCCATCATGCTCTCCATCCCCATCACGATCTGCATCCCCAACACGCTCCCCAGCCCCAACTCACTCTCCATTCCCAACACACTCTCCATCCCCAACACACTCTCCCTCCCCAACACACTCTCCCTCCCCAACACACTCTCCCTCCCCAACACACTCTCCATCCCGAACACACTCTCCAACCCAAACACTCTCTCCAACCGAAACACTCTCTGCAATGCAAACACTCTCTCCATCCCCAACAAACTCTCCCTCCCCAACACACTGTTAATCCCCAACACACTCTTAATCCCCAACACACACTCCATCCCCAACAAACTATTAATCCCCAACACACTCTCCATCCCCAACACACTCTCCATCCCCAACACACTCTCCATACTCAACACACACTCCATCCACAACACACTCTTAATCCCCAACACACTCTTAATCCCCAACACACACCCAATCCCCAACAAACTCTTAATCCCCAACACACTCTCCATTCCCAACACACTCTCCATCCCCAACACACTCTCAATCCCCAACACACTCTCAAACCCCAACACACTCTTAATCCCCAACACACACTCCATCCCCAACAAACTCTTAATCCCCAACACACTCTCCATCCCCAACACACTCTCCATCCCCAACACGCTCTCCTTCCCCAACACACTCTCCAACCCCATCACACTCTTCTTCTCCAACACACTCTCCAAACCCAACACAGTCTCCAGCCTCAACACACTCTCCAACCCCAACACACTCTCCATCCCCAACACGCTCTCCATCCCCAACACGCTCTCCATCCCCAACACGCTCTCCCTCGCCAACACGCTCTCCAAACCCAACACACTCTCGTTCCCCAACACACTCTCCATCCAAAACACACTCTCCATCCACAACACACTCTCCATCCACAACACACTCTCCATCCACAACACACTCTCCATCCCGAACACACTCTCCAAACCCTACACCATCTCCATCCCCAACACGCTCTCCAAACCCAACACGCTCTCCATCCCCAACACGCTCTCCCTCCCCAACACACTCTCCTTCCCCAACACACTCTCCTTCCCCAACACACTCTCCATCCACAACACACTCTCCATCCACAACACACTCTCCATCCACAACACACTCTCCATAATCAACACACTCTCCATAATCAACACACTCTCCATCCTCCACACACTCTCCATCCTCAACACACTCTCCATCCTCAACACACTCTCCCTCCCCAACACGCTCTCCAAAACGAACACGCTCTCCATCCCCAACACACTCTCCATCCCCAACACGCTCTCCCTCCCCAACACGCTCTCCAAAACGAACACGCTCTCCATCCCCAACACGCTCTCCATCCCCAACACGCTCTCCATCCCGAACACGCTCTCCATCCCCAACACGCTCCCCATCCCCAACACGCTCCCCATCCCCAACACGCTCCCCATCCCCAACGCGCTCTCCATCCACAACGCGCTCTCCATCACCAACACGCTCTCCATCCCCAACACACTCTCGCACGCCAACACACTCTCACTCCCCAACACACTCTCCATCCCCAACACACTCTCTCCAACCCAAACACTCTCTCCATCCCCAACAAACTCTCCCTCCCCAACACACTCTTAATCCCCAACACACTCTTAATCCCCAACACACACTCCATCCCCAACAAACTCTTAATCCCCAACACACTCTCCATCCCCAACACACTCTCCATCCCCAACACACTCTCCATCCCCAACACACTCTCCATACTCAACACACTCTCCATACTCAACACACTCTCCATACTCAACACACTCTCCATACTCAACACACTCTCCATACTCAACACACTCTCCATACTCAACACACACTCCATACTCAACACACACTCCATCCCCAACACACTCTTAATCCCCAACACACTCTTAATCCCCAACACACACTCCATCCCCAACAAACTCTTAATCCCCAACACACTCTCCATCCCCAACACACTCTCCATCCCCAACACACTCTCCATCCCTAACACACTCTCCATACTCAACACACACTCCATCCCCAACACACTCTTAATCCCCAACACACACTCCATCCCCAACAAACTCTTAATCCCCAAGACACTCTCCATCCCCAACACGCTCTCCATCCCCAACACGCTCTCCTTCCCCAACACACTCACCAACCCCATCACACTCTTCTTCTCCAACACACTCTCCAAACCCAACACAATCTCCAGCCTCAACACACTCTCCAAGCCCAACACCCTCTTCATCCCCAACACGCTCTCCATCCCCAACACGCTCTCCCTCGCCAACACGCTCTCCAAACCCAACACACTATCAATCCCCAACACACTCTCCATCCCGAACACACTCTCCAAACCCTACACCATCTCCATCCCCAACACGCTCTCCAAACCCAACACGCTCTCCATCCCCAACACGCTCTCCATCCCCAACACGCTCTCCATCCCCAACACGCTCTCCATCCCCAACACGCTCTCCATCCCCAACACACTCTCCATCCCCAACACACTCTCCCTCCCCAACACACTCTCCCTCCCCAACACACTCACCATCCACAACTCACTCACCATCCACAACACACTCTCCATCCACAACACACTCTCCATCCACAACACACTCTCCATCCACTACACAATCTCCATCCCCAACACACTCTCCATCCCCAACACACTCTCCATCCCCAACACACTCTCCATCCCCAACACGATCTGCCTCCCCAACACACTCTCCCTCCCCAACACACTCTCCCTCCCCAACACACTCTCCCTCCCCTACACACTCTCCATCCACAACACACTCTCCATCCCCAACACACTCTCCATCCCCAACACACTCTCCATCCCCAACACACTCTCCATCCCCAACACGATCTGCCTCCCCAACACGATCCGCCTCCCCAACACACTCTCCCTCCCCAACACACTCTCACTCCCCAACACACTCTCCCTCCCCAACACACTCTCCCTCCCCAACACACTCTCCCTCCCCAACACACTCTCCATCCCCAACACACTCACCATCCCCAACACACTCTCCATCCACAACACACGCTCCATCCACAACACACTCTCCATCCACAACACACTCTCCATCCCCAACACACTCTCCATCCCCAACACACTCTCCATCCACAACACACTCTCCATCCCCAACACACTCTCCATCCCCAACACAGTCTCCAACCCCATCACACTCTTCTTCTCCAACACACTCTCCAAACCCAACACACTCTCCATCCTCAACACACTCTCCAACCCCAACACACTCTCCATCCCCAACACGCTCTCCATCCCCAAAACGCTCTCCCTCGCCAACACGCTCTCCAAACCCAACACACTCTCCTTCCCCAACACATTCTCCATCCACAACACACTCTCCATTCACAACACACTCTCCATCCACAACACACTCTCCATCCACAACACACTCTCCATCCCGAACACACTCTCCAATCCCTACACCATCTCCATCCCCAACACGCTCTCCAAACCCAACACGCTCTCCATCCCCAACACGCTCTCCATCCCCAACACACTCTCCATTCCCAACACACTCTCCTTCCCCAACACACTCTCCTTCCCCAACACACTCTCCTTCCCCAACACACTCTCCATCCACAACACACTCTCCAACCACAACACACTCTCCATCCACAACACACTCTCCATCCACAACACACTCTCCATCCACAACACACTCTCCATCCACAACACACTCTCCATAATCAACACACTCTCCATCCTCAACACACTCTCCATCCTCAACGCACTCTCCATCCTCAACACACTCGCCATCCTCAACACACTCTCCATCCTCAACACACTCTCCAACCCCAACACACTCTCCATCCCCAACACACTGTCCTTCCCTAACACACTCTCCATCCACAACACACTCTCCATCCACAACACACTCTCCATCCACAACACACTCTCCATCCACAACACACTCTCCATCCACAACACACTCTCCATCCCCAACACACTCTTAATCCCCAACACACTCTCCATCCCCAACACACTCTCCATCCCCAACACACTCTCCATCCCCAACACGATCTGCCTCCCCAACACACTTTCCCTCCCCAACACACTCTCCCTCCCCAACACACTCTCCCTCCCCAACATATTCTCCATCCCCAACACACTCTCCTTCCCGAACACACCCTCCATCCTTAACACGCTCTCCATCCTCAACATGCTCTCCATCCTCATCACGCTCTCCATCCTCATCACGCTCTCCTTCCCCAACACACTCTCCTTCCCCAACACGATCTCCTTCCCCAACACGATCTCCATCCGCAACACGCTCCCCAGCCCCAACTCACTCTCCATTCCCAACACACTCTCCCTCCCCAACACGCTCTCCAAACCGAACACGCTCTCCATCCCCAACACGCTCTCCATCCCCAACCCGCTCTCCATCCCAAACACGCTCTCCATCCCCAACACGCTCTCCATCCCCAACACGCTCTCCGTCCCCAACACGCTCTCCATCCCCAACACGCTCTCCATCCCCAACATGCTCTCCATCCCCAACACGCTCCCCATCCCCAACACGTTCTCCATCCCCAACATGCTCTCCATCCCCAACACGCTCTCCATCCCCAACGCGCTCTCCATCACCAACACGCTCTCCATCCCCAACACACTCTCCATCCCCAACACACGCTCGCACGCCAACACACTCTCACTCCCCAACACACTCTCCATCCCCAACACACTCTCTCCAACTCAAACACTCTCTCCATCCCCAACAAACTCTCCCTCCCCAACACACTCTTAATCCCCAACACACTCTTAATCCCCAACACACTCTTAATCCCCAACACACACTCCATCCGCAACAAACTCTTAATCCCCAACACACTCTCCATCCCCAACACACTCTCCATCCCCAACACACTCTCCATCCCCAACACACTCTCCATACTCAACACACTCTCCATACTCAACACACTCTCCATACTCAACACACTCTCCATCCCCAACACACTCTTCATCCCCAACACACTCTCCATCCCCAACACACTCTCCATCCCCAACACACTCTCCATCCCTAACACACTCTCCATACTCAACACACACTCCATCCCCAACACACTCTTAATCCCCAACACACTCTCCATCCCCAACACACGCTCCATCCCCAACACACTCTCCATCCCTAACACACTCTCCATACTCAACACACACTCCATCCCCAACAAACTCTTAATCCCCAAGACACTCTCCATCCCCAACACACTCTCCATCCCCAACACGCTCTCCTTCCCCAACACACTCACCAACCCCATCACACTCTTCTTCTCCAACACACTCTCCAAACCCAACACACTCTCCAGCCTCAACACACTCTCCAAGCCCAACACCCTCTCCATCCCCAACACGCTCTCCATCCCCAACACGCTCTCCCTTGCCAACACGCTCTCCAAACCCAACACACTATCAATCCCCAACACACTCTCCATCCCGAACACACTCTCCAAACCCTACACCATCTCCATCCCCAACACGCTCTCCAAACCCAACACGCTCTCCATCCCCAACACGCTCTCCATCCCCAACACGCTCTCCATCCCCAACACGCTCTCCATCCCCAACACGTTCTCCATCCCCAACACGTTCTCCCTCCCCAACACACTCTCCCTCCCAACACACTCTCCCTCCCCAACACACTCTCCCACCCCAACACACTCTCCCTCCCCAACACACTCACCATCCACAACTCACTCACCATCCACAACACACTCTCCATCCACAACACACTCTCCATCCACAACACACTCTCCATCCACAACACACTCTCCATCCACAACACACTCTCCATCCACAACACACTCTCCATCCCCAACACGATCTGCCTCCCCAACACACTCTCCCTCCCCAACACACTCTCCCTCCCCAACACACTCTCCCTCCCCTATACACTCTCCATCCACAACACACTCTCCATCCACAACACACTCTCCATCCACAACACACTCTCCATCCCCAACACACTCTCCATTCCCAACACGATCTGCCTCCCCAACACGATCCGCCTCCCCAACACACTCTCCCTCCCCAACACACTCTCCCTCCCCAACACACTTTCCCTGCCCAACACACTCTCCCTCCCCAACACACTCTCCATCCCCAACACACTCTCCATCCCCAACACACTCTCCATCCCCAACACACTCTCCATCCCCAACACACTCTCCATCCCCAACACACTCTCCAACCCCATCACACTCTTCTTCTCCAACACACTCTCCAAACCCAACACACTCTCCAGCCTCAACACACTCTCCATCCCCAACACACTCTCCATCCCCAACACACTCTCCAACCCCATCACACTCTTCTTCTCCAACACACTCTCCATCCCCAACACACTCTCCATCCCCAACACACTCTCCAACCCAATCACACTCTTCTTCTCCAACACACTCTCCAAACCCAACACACTCTCCAGCCTCAACACACTCTCCAACCCCAACACACTCTCCCTCCCCAACACACTCTCCCTCCCCAACACACTCTCCCTCCCCAACACACTCTCCATCCCCAACACACTCACCATCCCCAACACACTCACAATCCCCAACACACTCACCATCCACAACACACTCTCCATCCACAACACACTCTCCATCCACAACACACTCTCCATCCCCAACACACTCTCCATCCCCAACACACTCTCCATCCACAACACACTCTCCATCCCCAACACACTCTCCCTCCCCAACACACTCTCCATCCCCAACACACTCACCATCCCCAACACACTCACAATCCCCAACACACTCACCATCCACAACACACTCTCCATCCACAACACACTCTCCATCCCCAACACACTCTCCATCCCCAACACACTCTCCATCCACAACACACTCTCCATCCCCAACACACTCTCCATCCCCAACACACTCTCCATCCCCAACACACTCTCCCTCCCCAACACACTCTCCATCCCCAAAACACGCACCATCCCCAACACACTCTCCATCCACAACACACTCTCCATCCACAACACACTCTCCATCCACAACACACTCTCCATCCCGAACACACTCTCCAAACCCTACACCATCTCCATCCCCAACAGGCTCTCCCTCCCCAACACACTCTCCCTCCCCAACACACTCTCCATCCCCAACACACTCACCATCCCCAACACACTCACCATCCACAACACACTCTCCAGCCTCAACACACTCTCCAGCCTCAACACACTCTCCAACCCCAACACGCTCTCCATCCCCAACACGCTCTCTATCCCCAACACGCTCTCCCTCGCCAACACGCTCTCCAAACCCAACACACTCTCCTTCCCCAACACACTCTCCATCCACAACACACTCTCCATCCACAACACGCTCTCCATCCACAACACGCTCTCCATCCACAACACGCTCTCCATACTCAACACACTCTCCATACTCAACACACTCTCCATACTCAACACACTCTCCATACTCAACACACTCTCCATACTCAGCACGCACTCCATCCCCAACACACTCTCCATCCCAACACACTCTCCATCTCCAACATACTCTCCATCTCCAACACACTCTCCATCTCCAACACACTCTCCATCTCCAACACACTCTCCATCTCCAACATACTCTCCCTCCCCAACACACTCTCCCTCCCCAACACGCTCTCCCTCCCCAACACACTCTCCCTCCCCAACACGCTCTCCCTCCCCAACACACTCTCCATCCCCAACTCACTCTCCATCCCCAACTCACTCTCTATCCCCAACACACTCACCATCCACAACACACTCTCCATCCACAACACACTCTCCATCCCCAACACACTCTTAATCCCCAACACACTCCCCATCCCCAACACACTCTCCATCCCCAACACACTCTCCATCCCCAACACACTCTCCATCCCCAACACGATCTGCCTCCCCAACACACTCTCCCTCCTCAACACACTCTCCCTCCCCAACACACTCTCCCTCCCCAACATATTCTCCATCCCCAACACACTCTCCTTCCCCAACACGCTCTCCATCCCCATCATGCTCTCCATCCCCATCACGATCTCCATCCCCAACACGCTCCCCAGCCCCAACTCACTCTCCATTCCCAACACACTCTCCGTCCCCAACACACTCTCCCTCCCCAACACACTCTCCAAACCGAACACACTCTCCATCCCCAACACACTCTCCATCCCCAACACGCTCTCAATCCCCAACATGCTCTCCATCCCCAACTCACTCTCCATCCCCAACACACTCTCCATCCCCAACACACTCTCCATCCCCAACACACCCTCCATCCCCAACACACTCTCCATCCCCAACACAGTCTCCCTCCCCAACACACTCTCCCTCCCGAACACACTCTCCATCCCGAACACACTCTCCATCCCGAACACGCTCTCCATCCCCAACACGCTCTCCATCCCCAACACGCTCTCCATCCCCAACACGCTCTTAATCCCCAACACACTCATAATCCCCAACACACTCATAATCCCCAACACACACTCCACCCCCAACAAACTCTTAATCCCCAACACACTCTCCATCCCCAACACACTCTCCATCCCCAACACACTCTCCATCCCCAACACACTCTCCATACTTAACACACACTCCATCCCCAACACACTCTTACTCCACAACACACTCTTATTACCCAACACACTCTTAATTCCCAACACACTCTTAATCCCCAACACACACTCCATCCCCAACAAACTCTTAATCCCCAACACACTCTCCATCCCCAACACACTCTCCATCCCCAACACGCTCTCCATCCCCAACACGCTCTCCATCCACAACACACTCTCCATCCCCAACACGATCTGCCTCCCCAACACACTCTCCCTTCCCAACACAATCTCCCTCCCCAACACACTCTCCATCTCCAACACACTCTCCCTCCACTCTCCCTCCCCAACATATTCTCCATCCCCAACACACTCTCCAAACCCAACACACTCTCCAGCCTCAACACACTCTCCATCCCGAACACACTCTCCAAACCCTACACCATCTCCATCCACAACACACTCTCCATCCACAACACACTCTCCATCCACAACACACTCTCACTCCCCAACACCCTCTCCATCCCCAACACACTCTCCATCCCCAACACACTCTCCATCCCCAACAAACTCTCTCCATCCCCAGCACACTCTCCAACCCCATCACACTCTTCTTCTCCAACACACTCTCCAAACCCAACACACTCTCCAGCCTCAACACGCTCTCCAACCCCAACACGCTCTCCATCCCCAACACGCTCTCCATCCCCAACACGCTCTCCCTCGCCAACACGCTCTCCATCCCCAACACGCACTCCCTCCCCAACACGCTCCCCATCCCCAACACACTCTCCTTCCCCAACACACTCTCCATCCACAACACACTCTCCATCCACAACACACTCTCCATCCACAACACACTCTCCATCCACAACACACTCTCCATCCACAACACACTCTCCAAACCCTACACCATCTCCATCCCCAACACGCTCTCCAAACCCAACATGCTCTCCATCCCCAACACGCTCTCCAACCACAACACGCTCTCCATCCCCAACACGCTCTCCATCCCCAACACGCTCTCCATCCCCAACACGCTCTCCATCCCCAACACGCTCTCCCTCCCCAACACGCTCTCCATCCACAACACGCTCTCCCTCCCCAACACGCTCTCCATCCACAACACACTCTCCATCCACAACACACTCTCCATCCACAACACACTCTCCATCCACAACACACTCTCCATCCCCAACACGATCTGCCTCCCCAACACACTCTCCCTCCCCAACACACTCTCCTTCCCCAACACACCCTCCATCCTTAACACGCTCTCCATCCTCAACACACTCTCCATCCTCATCACGCTCTCCATCCTCATCACGCTCTCCTTCCCCAACACACTCTCCTCCCCCAACACGATCTCCTTCCCCAACACGATCTCCTTCCCCAACACGCTCTCCATCCCCATCATGCTCTCCATCCCCAACATGCTCCCCAGCCCCAACACGCACCCCAGCCCCAACACACTCTCCATTCCCAACACACTCTCCATCCCCAACACACTCTCCCTCCCCAACACACTCTCCAAACCGAACACACTCTCCATCCCCAACACACCCTCCATCCCCAACACGCTCTCCATCCCCAACACGCTCTCCATCCCCAACATGCTCTCCATCCCCAACTCACTCTCCATCCCCAACACACTCTCCATCCCCAACACACTCTCCATCCCCAACACACCCTCCATCCCCAACACACTGTTAATCCCCAACACACTCTTAATCCCCGACACACACTCCATCCCCAACAAACTCTTAATCCCCAACACACTCTCCATCCCCAACACACTCTCCATCCCCAACACACTCTCCATCCCCAACACACTCTCCATACTCAACACACACTCCATCCCCAACACACTCTTAATCCCCAACACACTCTTAATCCCCAACACACTCTCCCTCCCCAACACACTCTCCCTCCCCAACACACTCTCCAAACCGAACACACTCTCCATCCCCAACACACTCACCATCCCCAACACGCTCCCAATCCCCAACATACTCTCCATCTCCAACACACTCTCCCTCCCCAACACGCTCTCCCTCCCCAACACACTCTCCCTCCCCAACACGCTCTCCCTCCCCAACACACTCTCCATCCCCAACTCACTCTCCATCCCCAACTCACTCTCTATCCCCAACACACTCACCATCCACAACACACTCTCCATCCACAACACACTCTCCATCCCCAACACACTCTTAATCCCCAACACACTCCCCATCCCCAACACACTCTCCATCCCCAACACACTCTCCATCCCCAACACACTCTCCATCCCCAACACGATCTGCCTCCCCAACACACTCTCCCTCCTCAACACACTCTCCCTCCCCAACACACTCTCCCTCCCCAACATATTCTCCATCCCCAACACACTCTCCTTCCCCAACACGCTCTCCATCCCCATCATGCTCTCCATCCCCATCACGATCTCCATCCCCAACACGCTCCCCAGCCCCAACTCACTCTCCATTCCCAACACACTCTCCTTCCCCAACACGCTCTCCATCCCCATCATGCTCTCCATCCCCATCACGATCTCCATCCCCAACACGCTCCCCAGCCCCAACTCACTCTCCATTCCCAACACACTCTCCGTCCCCAACACACTCTCCCTCCCCAACACACTCTCCAAACCGAACACACACTCCATCCCCAACACACTCTCCATCCCCAACACGCTCTCAATCCCCAACATGCTCTCCATCCCCAACTCACTCTCCATCCCCAACACACTCTCCATCCCCAACACACTCTCCATCCCCAACACACCCTCCATCCCCAACACACTCTCCATCCCCAACACACTCTCCATCCCCAACACAGTCTCCCTCCCCAACACACTCTCCCTCCCGAACACACTCTCCATCCCGAACACACTCTCCATCCCGAACACGCTCTCCATCCCCAACACGCTCTCCATCCCCAACACGCTCTCCATCCCCAACACGCTCTTAATCCCCAACACACTCATAATCCCCAACATACTCATAATCCCCAACACACACTCCACCCCCAACAAACTCTTAATCCCCAACACACTCTCCATCCCCAACACACTCTCCATCCCCAACACACTCTCCATCCCCAACACACTCTCCATACTTAACACACACTCCATCCCCAACACACTCTTACTCCACAACACACTCTTATTACCCAACACACTCTTAATTCCCAACACACTCTTAATCCCCAACACACACTCCATCCCCAACAAACTCTTAATCCCCAACACACTCTCCATCCCCAACACACTCTCCATCCCCAACACGCTCTCCATCCCCAACACGCTCTCCATCCACAACACACTCTCCATCCCCAACACGATCTGCCTCCCCAACACACTCTCCCTTCCCAACACAATCTCCCTCCCCAACACACTCTCCATCTCCAACACACTCTCCCTCCACTCTCCCTCCCCAACATATTCTCCATCCCCAACACACTCTCCAAACCCAACACACTCTCCAGCCTCAACACACTCTCCATCCCGAACACACTCTCCAAACCCTACACCATCTCCATCCACAACACACTCTCCATCCACAACACACTCTCCATCCACAACACACTCTCACTCCCCAACACCCTCTCCATCCCCAACACACTCTCCATCCCCAACACACTCTCCATCCCCAACACACTCTCTCCATCCCCAGCACACTCTCCAACCCCATCACACTCTTCTTCTCCAACACACTCTCCAAACCCAACACACTCTCCAGCCTCAACACGCTCTCCAACCCCAACACGCTCTCCATCCCCAACACGCTCTCCATCCCCAACACGCTCTCCCTCGCCAACACGCTCTCCATCCCCAACACGCACTCCCTCCCCAACACGCTCCCCATCCCCAACACACTCTCCTTCCCCAACACACTCTCCATCCACAACACACTCTCCATCCACAACACACTCTCCATCCACAACACACTCTCCATCCACAACACACTCTCCATCCACAACACACTCTCCAAACCCTACACCATCTCCATCCCCAACACGCTCTCCAAACCCAACATGCTCTCCATCCCCAACACGCTCTCCATCCACAACACGCTCTCCATCCCCAACACGCTCTCCATCCCCAACACGCTCTCCATCCCCAACACGCTCTCCATCCCCAACACGCTCTCCCTCCCCAACACGCTCTCCATCCACAACACGCTCTCCCTCCCCAACACGCTCTCCATCCACAACACACTCTCCATCCACAACACACTCTCCATCCACAACACACTCTCCATCCACAACACACTCTCCATCCCCAACACGATCTGCCTCCCCAACACACTCTCCCTCCCCAACACACTCTCCTTCCCCAACACACCCTCCATCCTTAACACGCTCTCCATCCTCAACACACTCTCCATCCTCATCACGCTCTCCATCCTCATCACGCTCTCCTTCCCCAACACACTCTCCTCCCCCAACACGATCTCCTTCCCCAACACGATCTCCTTCCCCAACACGCTCTCCATCCCCATCATGCTCTCCATCCCCAACACGCTCCCCAGCCCCAACACGCACCCCAGCCCCAACTCACTCTCCATTCCCAACACACTCTCCATCCCCAACACACTCTCCCTCCCCAACACACTCTCCAAACCGAACACACTCTCCATCCCCAACACACCCTCCATCCCCAACACGCTCTCCATCCCCAACACGCTCTCCATCCCCAACATGCTCTCCATCCCCAACTCACTCTCCATCCCCAACACACTCTCCATCCCCAACACACTCTCCATCCCCAACACACCCTCCATCCCCAACACACTGTTAATCCCCAACACACTCTTAATCCCCGACACACACTCCATCCCCAACAAACTCTTAATCCCCAACACACTCTCCATCCCCAACACACTCTCCATCCCCAACACACTCTTAATCCCCAACACACTCCCCATCCCCAACACACTCTCCATCCCCAACACACTCTCCATCCCCACCACACTCTCCATCCCCAACACGATCTGCCTCCCCAACACACTCTCCCTCCTCAACACACTCTCCCTCCCCAACACACTCTCCCTCCCCAACATATTCTCCATCCCCAACACACTCTCCTTCCCCAACACGCTCTCCATCCCCATCATGCTCTCCATCCCCATCACGATCTCCATCCCCAACACGCTCCCCAGCCCCAACTCACTCTCCATTCCCAACACACTCTCCTTCCCCAACACGCTCTCCATCCCCATCATGCTCTCCATCCCCAACACGCTCCCCAGCCCCAACACGCTCCCCAGCCCCAACTCACTCTCCATTCCCAACACACTCTCCATCCCCAACACACTCTCCCTCCCCAACACACTCTCCAAACCGAACACACTCTCCATCCCCAACACACCCTCCATCCCCAACACGCTCCCCATCCCCAACACGCTCTCCATCCCCAACATGCTCTCCATCCCCAACATGCTCTCCATCCCCAACACACTCTCCATCCCGAACACACTCTCCTTCCCCAACACACTCTCCATCCACAACACACTCTCCATCCACAACACACTCTCCATCCACAACACACTCTCCATCCACAACACACTCTCCATCCACAACACACTCTCCATCCTCAACACACTCTCCATCCTCAACACACTCTCCATCCACAACACGCTCTCCATCCACAACACGCTCTCCATCCACAACACGCTCTCCATCCACAACACGCTCTCCATACTCAACACACTCTCCATACTCAACACACTCTCCATACTCAACACACTCTCCATACTCAGCACGCACTCCATCCCCAACACACTCTCCATCCCAACACACTCTCCATCTCCAACATACTCTCCATCTCCAACACACTCTCCATCTCCAACACACTCTCCATCTCCAACACACTCTCCATCTCCAACATACTCTCCCTCCCCAACACACTCTCCCTCCCCAACACGCCTCCCTCCCCAACACACTCTCCCTCCCCAACACGCTCTCCCTCCCCAACACACTCTCCATCCCCAACTCACTCTCCATCCCCAACTCACTCTCTATCCCCAACACACTCACCATCCACAACACACTCTCCATCCACAACACACTCTCCATCCCCAACACACTCTTAATCCCCAACACACTCCCCATCCCCAACACACTCTCCATCCCCAACACACTCTCCATCCCCAACACACTCTCCATCCCCAACACGATCTGCCTCCCCAACACACTCTCCCTCCTCAACACACTCTCCCTCCCCAACACACTCTCCCTCCCCAACATATTCTCCATCCCCAACACACTCTCCTTCCCCAACACGCTCTCCATCCCCATCATGCTCTCCATCCCCATCACGATCTCCATCCCCAACACGCTCCCCAGCCCCAACTCACTCTCCATTCCCAACACACTCTCCGTCCCCAACACACTCTCCCTCCCCAACACACTCTCCAAACCGAACACACTCTCCATCCCCAACACACTCTCCATCCCCAACACGCTCTCAATCCCCAACATGCTCTCCATCCCCAACTCACTCTCCATCCCCAACACACTCTCCATCCCCAACACACTCTCCATCCCCAACACACTCTCCATCCCCAACACACCCTCCATCCCCAACACACTCTCCATCCCCAACACACTCTCCCTCCCCAACACACTCTCCCTCCCGAACACACTCTCCATCCCGAACACACTCTCCATCCCGAACACGCTCTCCATCCCCAACACGCTCTCCATCCCCAACACGCTCTCCATCCCCAACACGCTCTTAATCCCCAACACACTCTTAATCCCCAACACACTCATAATCCCCAACACACACTCCACCCCCAACAAACTCTTAATCCCCAACACACTCTCCATCCCCAACACACTCTCCATCCCCAACACACTCTCCATCCCCAACACACTCTCCATACTTAACACACACTCCATCCCCAACACACTCTTAATCCCCAACACACTCTTAATACCCAACACACTCTTAATTCCCAACACACTCTTAATCCCCAACACACACTCCATCCCCAACAAACTCTTAATCCCCAACACACTCTCCATCCCCAACACACTCTCCATCCCCAACACGCTCTCCATCCCCAACACGCTCTCCTTCCACAACACACTCTCCATCCCCAACACGATCTGCCTCCCCAACACACTCTCCCTTCCCAACACAATCTCCCTCCCCAACACACTCTCCATCTCCAACACACTCTCCCTCCACTCTCCCTCCCCAACATATTCTCCATCCCAAACACACTCTCCAAACCCAACACACTCTCCAGCCTCAACACACTCTCCATCCCGAACACACTCTCCAAACCCTACACCATCTCCATCCACAACACACTCTCCATCCACAACACACTCTCCATCCACAACACACTCTCCATCCCCAACACACTCTCCATCCCCAACACACTCTCTCCATCCCCAGCACACTCTCCAACCCCATCACACTCTTCTTCTCCAACACACTCTCCAAACCCAACACACTCTCCAGCCTCAACACGCTCTCCAACCCCAACACGCTCTCCATCCCCAACACGCTCTCCATCCCCAACACGCTCTCCCTCACCAACACGCTCTCCATCCCCAACACGCACTCCCTCCCCAACACGCTGCCCATCCCCAACACACTCTCCTTCCCCAACACACTCTCCATCCACAACACACTCTCCATCCACAACACACTCTCCATCCACAACACACTCTCCATCCACAACACACTCTCCATCCACAACACACTCTCCAAACCCTACACCATCTCCATCCCCAACACGCTCTCCAAACCCAACACGCTCTCCATACCCAACACGCTCTCCATCCCCAACACGCTCTCCATCCCCAACACTCTCTCCCTCCCCAACACGCTCTCCCTCCCCAACACGCTCTCCCTCCCCAACACGCTCTCCCTCCCCAACACGCTCTCCCTCCCCAACACACTCTCCCTCCCCAACACACTCTCCCTCCCCAACACACTCACCATCCACAACTCACTCACCATCCACAACACACTCTCCATCCACAACACACTCTCCATCCACAACACACTCTCCATCCACAACACACTCTCCATCCACAACACACTCTCCATCCACAACACACTCTCCATCCACAACACACTCTCCATCCACAACACACTCTCCATAATCAACACACTCTCCATCCTCAACACACTCTCCATAATCAACACACTCTCCATCCTCAACACACTCTCCATCCACAACACACTCTCCATCCACAACACACTCTCCATACTCAACACACTCTCCATACTCAACACGCACTCCATCCCCAACACACTC
The DNA here is from genome assembly GCF_047496795.1 of Chiloscyllium punctatum. Classification (NCBI taxonomy): domain Eukaryota; kingdom Metazoa; phylum Chordata; class Chondrichthyes; order Orectolobiformes; family Hemiscylliidae; genus Chiloscyllium; species Chiloscyllium punctatum. The sequence continues at coordinate 32,921,408 of NC_092789.1, read as the reverse complement.
TCCATCCCAACACACTCTCCATCTCCAACATACTCTCCATCTCCAACACACTCTCCATCTCCAACACACTCTCCATCTCCAACACACTCTCCCTCCCCAACACACTCTCCCTCCCCAACACACTCTCCCTCCCCAACACACTCTCCCTCCCCAACACACTCTCCCTCCCCAACTCACTCTCCATCCCCAACTCACTCTCTATCCCCAACACACTCACCATCCACAACACACTCTCCATCCACAACACACTCTCCATCCACAACACACTCTCCATCCCCAACACACTCTCAATCCCCAACACACTCTCTATCCCCAAAACACTCTCCATCCCCAACACACTTTCCATCCCCAACACACTCTCCATCCCCAACACGCTCTCCCTCCCCAACACGCTCCCCAGCCCCAACACACTCTCCCTCCCCAACACACTCTCCCTCCCCAACACACTCTCCCTCCCCAACACACTCTCCCTCCCCAACTCACTCTCCATCCCCAACTCACTCTCTATCCCCAACACACTCACCATCCACAACACACTCTCCATCCACAACACACTCTCCATCCACAACACACTCTCCATCCCCAACACACTCTCAATCCCCAACACACTCTCTATCCCCAAAACACTCTCCATCCCCAACACACTTTCCATCCCCAACACACTCTCCATCCCCAACACACTCTCCCTCCCCAACATATTCTCCATCCCCAACGCACTCTCCTTCCCCAACACACCCTCCATCCTTAACACGCTCTCCATCCTCAACACACTCTCCATCCTCATCACGCTCTCCATTCTCATCACGCTCTCCTTCCCCAACACACTCTCCTTCCCCAACACGATCTCCTTCCCCAACACGATCTCCTTCCCCAACACAATCTCCTTCCCCAACACGCTCTCCATCCCCATCATGCTCTCCATCCCTATCACGATCTCCATCCCCAACACGCTCCCCAGCCCCAACTCACTCTCCATTCCCAACACACTCTCCATCCCCAACACACTCTCCATCCCCAACACACTGTTAATCCCCAACACACTCTTAATCCCCAACACACACTCCATCCCGAACAAACTCTTAATCCCCAACACACTCTCCATCCCCAACACACTCTCCATCCACAACACACTCTCCATCCACAACACACTCTCCACCCACAACACACTCTCCATCCACAACACACTCTCCATAATCAACACACTCTCCATCCTCAACACACTCTCCATCCTCAACACACTCTCCATCCACAACACACTCTCCATCCTCAACACATTCTCCATACTCAACACACTCTCCATACTCAACACACTCTCCATACTCAACACACTCTCCATACTCAACACACTCTCCATACTCAACACGCACTCCATCCCCAACACGCTCTCCATCCCCAACACGCTCTCCATCCCCAACATGCTCTCCATCCCCAACTCACTCTCCATCCCCAACACACTCTCCATCCCCAACACACTCTCCATCCCCAACACACTCTCCATCCCCAACACACACTCCATCCCCAACACACACTCCATCCCCAACACACTCTTAATCCCCAACACACTCTTAATCCCCAACACACACTCCATCCCCAACAAACTCTTAATCCCCAACACACTCTCCATCCCCAACACACTCTCCATCCCCAACACACTCTCCACACTCAACACACACTCCATCCCCAACACACTCTTAATCCCCAACACACTCTCCATCCCCAACACACTCATAATCCCCAACACACTCTCCCTCCCCAACACACTCTCCAAACCGAACACACTCTCCATCCCCAACACACTCACCATCCCCAACACGCTCCCAATCCCCAACATGCTCTCCATTCCCAACTCACTCTCCATCCCCAACACACTCTCCATCCCCAACACACTCTCCCTCCCCAACACACTCTCCATCCCGAACACGCTCTCCATCCCGAACACGCTCTCCATCCCGAACACGCTCTCCATCCCCAACACGCTCTCCATCCCCAACACGCTCTCCATCCCCAACACGCTCTCCATCCCCAACACGCTCTTAATCCCCAACACACTCTTAATCCCCAACACACTCATAATCCCCAACACACACTCCATCCCCAACAAACTCTTAATCCCCAACAGACTCTCCATCCCCAACACACTCTCCATTCCCAACACACTCTCCATCCCGAACACACTCTCCATCCCGAACACGCTCTCCATCCCGAACACGCTCTCCATCCCCAACACGCTCTCCATCCCCAACACGCTCTTAATCCCCAACACACTCTTAATCCCCAACACACTCATAATCCCCAACACACACTCCATCCCCAACAAACTCTTAATCCACAACACACTCTGCATCCCCAACACACTCTCCATGCCCAACACACTCTCCATCCCCAACACACTCTCCATCCCCAACACACTCTCCATACTTAACACACACTCCATCCCCAACACACTCTTAATACCCAACACACTCTTAATCCCCAACACACTCTTAATCCCCAACACACACTCCATCCCCAACAAACTCTTAATCCCCAACACACTCTCCATTCCCAACACGCTCTCCATCCCCAACACGCTCTCCTTCCCCAACACACTCTCCCTCCCCAACACACTCGCCCTCCCCAACACACTCTCCCTCCACTCTCCCTCCCCAACATATTCTCCATCCCCAACACACTCTCCAAACCCAACATATTCTCCATCCCCAACACACTCTCCAAACCCAACACGCTCTCCAGCCTCAACACACTCTCCAACCCCAACACGCTCTCCATCCCCAACACACTCTCCAGCCTCAACACACTCTCCAACCCCAACACACTCTCCATCCCGAACACACTCTCCTTCCCCAACACACTCTCCATCCACAACACACTCTCCATCCACAACACACTCTCCATCCACAACACACTCTCCATCCACAACACACTCTCCATCCACAACACACTCTCCATCCACAACACACTCTCCATCCTCAACACACTCTCCATCCTCAACACACTCTCCATCCACAACACGCTCTCCATCCACAACACGCTCTCCATCCACAACACGCTCTCCATACTCAACACACTCTCCATACTCAACACACTCTCCATACTCAACACACTCTCCATACTCAACACACTCTCCATACTCAACACACTCTCCATACTCAGCACGCACTCCATCCCCAACACACTCTCCATCCCAACACACTCTCCATCTCCAACATACTCTCCATCTCCAACACACTCTCCATCTCCAACACACTCTCCATCTCCAACACACTCTCCATCTCCAACATACTCTCCCTCCCCAACACACTCTCCCTCCCCAACACGCTCTCCCTCCCCAACACACTCTCCCTCCCCAACACGCTCTCCCTCCCCAACACACTCTCCATCCCCAACCTACTCTCCATCCCCAACTCACTCTCTATCCCCAACACACTCACCATCCACAACACACTCTCCATCCACAACACACTCTCCATCCCCAACACACTCTTAATCCCCAACACACTCCCCATCCCCAACACACTCTCCATCCCCAACACACTCTCCATCCCCAACACACTCTCCATCCCCAACACGATCTGCCTCCCCAACACACTCTCCCTCCTCAACACACTCTCCCTCCCCAACACACTCTCCCTCCCCAACATATTCTCCATCCCCAACACACTCTCCTTCCCCAACACGCTCTCCATCCCCATCATGCTCTCCATCCCCATCACGATCTCCATCCCCAACACGCTCCCCAGCCCCAACTCACTCTCCATTCCCAACACACTCTCCGTCCCCAACACACTCTCCCTCCCCAACACACTCTCCAAACCGAACACACTCTCCATCCCCAACACACTCTCCATCCCCAACACGCTCTCAATCCCCAACATGCTCTCCATCCCCAACTCACTCTCCATCCCCAACACACTCTCCATCCCCAACACACTCTCCATCCCCAACACACTCTCCATCCCCAACACACCCTCCATCCCCAACACACTCTCCATCCCCAACACACTCTCCCTCCCCAACACGCTCTCCCTCCCGAACACGCTCTCCATCCCGAACACGCTCTCCATCCCCAACACGCTCTCCATCCCCAACACGCTCTCCATCCCCAACACGCTCTTAATCCCCAACACACTCTTAATCCCCAACACACTCATAATCCCCAACACACACTCCACCCCCAACAAACTCTTAATCCCCAACACACTCTCCATCCCCAACACACTCTCCATCCCCAACACACTCTCCATCCCCAACACACTCTCCATACTTAACACACACTCCATCCCCAACACACTCTTAATCCCCAACACACTCTTAATACCCAACACCCTCTTAATTCCCAACACACTCTTAATCCCCAACACACACTCCATCCCCAACAAACTCTTAATCCCCAACACACTCTCCATCCCCAACACACTCTCCATCCCCAACACGCTCTCCATCCCCAACACGCTCTCCTTCCACAACACACTCTCCATCCCCAACACGATCTGCCTCCCCAACACACTCTCCCTTCCCAACACAATCTCCCTCCCCAACACACTCTCCATCTCCAACACACTCTCCATCCACTCTCCCTCCCCAACATATTCTCCATCCCCAACACACTCTCCAAACCCAACACACTCTCCAGCCTCAACACACTCTCCATCCCGAACACACTCTCCAAACCCTACACCATCTCCATCCACAACACACTCTCCATCCACAACATACTCTCCATCTCCAACACACTCTCCCTCCCCAACACGCTCTCCCTCCCCAACACACTCTCCCTCCCCAACACGCTCTCCCTCCCCAACACACTCTCCATCCCCAACTCACTCTCCATCCCCAACTCACTCTCTATCCCCAACACACTCACCATCCACAACACACTCTCCATCCACAACACACTCTCCATCCCCAACACACTCTTAATCCCCAACACACTCCCCATCCCCAACACACTCTCCATCCCCAACACACTCTCCATCCCCAACACACTCTCCATCCCCAACACGATCTGCCTCCCCAACACACTCTCCCTCCTCAACACACTCTCCCTCCCCAACACACTCTCCCTCCCCAACATATTCTCCATCCCCAACACACTCTCCTTCCCCAACACGCTCTCCATCCCCATCATGCTCTCCATCCCCATCACGATCTCCATCCCCAACACGCTCCCCAGCCCCAACTCACTCTCCATTCCCAACACACTCTCCTTCCCCAACACGCTCTCCATCCCCATCATGCTCTCCATCCCCAACACGCTCCCCAGCCCCAACACGCTCCCCAGCCCCAACTCACTCTCCATTCCCAACACACTCTCCATCCCCAACACACTCTCCCTCCCCAACACACTCTCCAAACCGAACACACTCTCCATCCCCAACACACCCTCCATCCCCAACACGCTCTCCATCCCCAACACGCTCTCCATCCCCAACATGCTCTCCATCCCCAACATGCTCTCCATCCCCAACACACTCTCCATCCCGAACACACTCTCCTTCCCCAACACACTCTCCATCCACAACACACTCTCCATCCACAACACACTCTCCATCCACAACACACTCTCCATCCACAACACACTCTCCATCCACAACACACTCTCCATCCTCAACACACTCTCCATCCTCAACACACTCTCCATCCACAACACGCTCTCCATCCACAACACGCTCTCCATCCACAACACGCTCTCCATCCACAACACGCTCTCCATACTCAACACACTCTCCATACTCAACACACTCTCCATACTCAACACACTCTCCATACTCAGCACGCACTCCATCCCCAACACACTCTCCATCCCAACACACTCTCCATCTCCAACATACTCTCCATCTCCAACACACTCTCCATCTCCAACACACTCTCCATCTCCAACACACTCTCCATCTCCAACATACTCTCCCTCCCCAACACACTCTCCCTCCCCAACACGCCTCCCTCCCCAACACACTCTCCCTCCCCAACACGCTCTCCCTCCCCAACACACTCTCCATCCCCAACTCACTCTCCATCCCCAACTCACTCTCTATCCCCAACACACTCACCATCCACAACACACTCTCCATCCACAACACACTCTCCATCCCCAACACACTCTTAATCCCCAACACACTCCCCATCCCCAACACACTCTCCATCCCCAACACACTCTCCATCCCCAACACACTCTCCATCCCCAACACGATCTGCCTCCCCAACACACTCTCCCTCCGCAACACACTCTCCCTCCCCAACACACTCTCCCTCCCCAACATATTCTCCATCCCCAACACACTCTCCTTCCCCAACACGCTCTCCATCCCCATCATGCTCTCCATCCCCATCACGATCTCCATCCCCAACACGCTCCCCAGCCCCAACTCACTCTCCATTCCCAACACACTCTCCGTCCCCAACACACTCTCCCTCCCCAACACACTCTCCAAACCGAACACACTCTCCATCCCCAACACACTCTCCATCCCCAACACACTCTCCATCCCCAACACACTCTCCATCCCCAACACACTCTCCATCCCCAACACACCCTCCATCCCCAACACACTCTCCATCCCCAACACACTCTCCCTCCCCAACACACTCTCCCTCCCGAACACACTCTCCATCCCGAACACACTCTCCATCCCCAACACGCTCTCCATCCCCAACACGCTCTCCATCCCCAACACGCTCTCCATCCCCAACACGCTCTTAATCCCCAACACACTCTTAATCCCCAACACACTCATAATCCCCAACACACACTCCACCCCCAACAAACTCTTAATCCCCAACACACTCTCCATCCCCAACACACTCTCCATCCCCAACACACTCTCCATCCCCAACACACTCTCCATACTTAACACACACTCCATCCCCAACACACTCTTAATCCCCAACACACTCTTAATACCCAACACACTCTTAATTCCCAACACACTCTTAATCCCCAACACACACTCCATCCCCAACAAACTCTTAATCCCCAACACACTCTCCATCCCCAACACACTCTCCATCCCCAACACGCTCTCCATCCCCAACACGCTCTCCTTCCACAACACACTCTCCATCCCCAACACGATCTGCCTCCCCAACACACTCTCCCTTCCCAACACAATCTCCCTCCCCAACACACTCTCCATCTCCAACACACTCTCCCTCCACTCTCCCTCCCCAACATATTCTCCATCCCCAACACACTCTCCAAACCCAACACACTCTCCAGCCTCAACACACTCTCCATCCCGAACACACTCTCCAAACCCTACACCATCTCCATCCACAACACACTCTCCATCCACAACACACTCTCCATCCACAACACACTCTCCATCCCCAACACACTCTCCATCCCCAACACACTCTCTCCATCCCCAGCACACTCTCCAACCCCATCACACTCTTCTTCTCCAACACACTCTCCAAACCCAACACACTCTCCAGCCTCAACACGCTCTCCAACCCCAACACGCTCTCCATCCCCAACACGCTCTCCATCCCCAACACGCTCTCCCTCACCAACACGCTCTCCATCCCCAACACGCACTCCCTCCCCAACACGCTGCCCATCCCCAACACACTCTCCTTCCCCAACACACTCTCCATCCACAACACACTCTCCATCCACAACACACTCTCCATCCACAACACACTCTCCATCCACAACACACTCTCCAAACCCTACACCATCTCCATCCCCAACACGCTCTCCAAACCCAACACGCTCTCCATACCCAACACGCTCTCCATCCCCAACACGCTCTCCATCCCCAACACTCTCTCCCTCCCCAACACGCTCTCCCTCCCCAACACGCTCTCCCTCCCCAACACGCTCTCCCTCCCCAACACGCTCTCCCTCCCCAACACACTCTCCCTCCCCAACACACTCTCCCTCCCCAACACACTCACCATCCACAACTCACTCACCATCCACAACACACTCTCCATCCACAACACACTCTCCATCCACAACACACTCTCCATCCACAACACACTCTCCATCCACAACACACTCTCCATCCACAACACACTCTCCATAATCAACACACTCTCCATCCTCAACACACTCTCCATAATCAACACACTCTCCATCCTCAACACACTCTCCATCCACAACACACTCTCCATCCACAACACACTCTCCATACTCAACACACTCTCCATACTCAACACGCACTCCATCCCCAACACACTCTCCATCCCAACACACTCTCCATCTCCAACATACTCTCCATCTCCAACACACTCTCCATCTCCAACACACTCTCCATCTCCAACACACTCTCCCTCCCCAACACACTCTCCCTCCCCAACACACTCTCCCTCCCCAACACACTCTCCCTCCCCAACACACTCTCCCTCCCCAACTCACTCTCCATCCCCAACTCACTCTCTATCCCCAACACACTCACCATCCACAACACACTCTCCATCCACAACACACTCTCCATCCACAACACACTCTCCATCCCCAACACACTCTCAATCCCCAACACACTCTCTATCCCCAAAACACTCTCCATCCCCAACACACTTTCCATCCCCAACACACTCTCCATCCCCAACACACTCTCCCTCCCCAACATATTCTCCATCCCCAACACACTCTCCTTCCCCAACACACCCTCCATCCTTAACACGCTCTCCATCCTCAACACACTCTCCATCCTCATCACGCTCTCCATTCTCATCACGCTCTCCTTCCCCAACACACTCTCCTTCCCCAACACGATCTCCTTCCCCAACACGATCTCCTTCCCCAACACGCTCTCCATCCCCATCATGCTCTCCATCCCTATCACGATCTCCATCCCCAACACGCTCCCCAGCCCCAACTCACTCTCCATTCCCAACACACTCTCCATCCCCAACACACTCTCCATCCCCAACACACTGTTAATCCCCAACACACTCTTAATCCCCAACACACACTCCATCCCGAACAAACTCTTAATCCCCAACACACTCTCCATCCCCAACACACTCTCCATCCACAACACACTCTCCATCCACAACACACTCTCCACCCACAACACACTCTCCATCCACAACACACTCTCCATAATCAACACACTCTCCATCCTCAACACACTCTCCATCCTCAACACACTCTCCATCCACAACACACTCTCCATCCTCAACACATTCTCCATACTCAACACACGCTCCATACTCAACACACTCTCCATACTCAACACACTCTCCATACTCAACACACTCTCCATACTCAACACGCACTCCATCCCCAACACGCTCTCCATCCCCAACACGCTCTCCATCCCCAACATGCTCTCCATCCCCAACTCACTCTCCATCCCCAACACACTCTCCATCCCCAACACACTCTCCATCCCCAACACACTCTCCATCCCCAACACACACTCCATCCCCAACACACTCTTAATCCCCAACACACTCTTAATCCCCAACACACTCTTAATCCCCAACACACACTCCATCCCCAACAAACTCTTAATCCCCAACACACTCTCCATCCCCAACACACTCTCCATCCCCAACACACTCTCCATACTCAACACACACTCCATCCCCAACACACTCTTAATCCCCAACACACTCTTAATCCCCAACACACTCATAATCCCCAACACACTCTCCCTCCCCAACACACTCTCCAAACCGAACACACTCTCCATCCCCAACACACTCACCATCCCCAACACGCTCCCAATCCCCAACATGCTCTCCATTCCCAACTCACTCTCCATCCCCAACACACACTCCATCCCCAACACACTCTCCCTCCCTAACACACTCTCCATCCCGAACACGCTCTCCATCCCGAACACGCTCTCCATCCCGAACACGCTCTCCATCCCCAACACGCTCTCCATCCCCAACACGCTCTCCATCCCCAACACGCTCTCCATCCCCAACACGCTCTTAATCCCCAACACACTCTTAATCCCCAACACACTCATAATCCCCAACACACACTCCATCCCCAACAAACTCTTAATCCCCAACAGACTCTCCATCCCCAACACACTCTCCATTCCCAACACACTCTCCATCCCGAACACACTCTCCATCCCGAACACGCTCTCCATCCCGAACACGCTCTCCATCCCCAACACGCTCTCCATCCCCAACACGCTCTTAATCCCCAACACACTCTTAATCCCCAACACACTCATAATCCCCAACACACACTCCATCCCCAACAAACTCTTAATCCACAACACACTCTGCATCCCCAACACACTCTCCATGCCCAACACACTCTCCATCCCCAACACACTCTCCATCCCCAACACACTCTCCATACTTAACACACACTCCATCCCCAACACACTCTTAATACCCAACACACTCTTAATCCCCAACACACTCTTAATCCCCAACACACACTCCATCCCCAACAAACTCTTAATCCCCAACACACTCTCCATTCCCAACACGCTCTCCATCCCCAACACGCTCTCCTTCCCCAACACACTCTCCCTCCCCAACACACTCGCCCTCCCCAACACACTCTCCCTCCACTCTCCCTCCCCAACATATTCTCCATCCCCAACACACTCTCCAAACCCAACATATTCTCCATCCCCAACACACTCTCCAAACCCAACACGCTCTCCAGCCTCAACACACTCTCCAACCCCAACACGCTCTCCATCCCCAACACACTCTCCAGCCTCAACACACTCTCCAACCCCAACACACTCTCCATCCCGAACACACTCTCCTTCCCCAACACACTCTCCATCCACAACACACTCTCCATCCACAACACACTCTCCATCCACAACACACTCTCCATCCACAACACACTCTCCATCCTCAACACACTCTCCATCCTCAACACACTCTCCATCCACAACACGCTCTCCATCCACAACACGCTCTCCATCCACAACACGCTCTCCATACTCAACACACTCTCCATACTCAACACACTCTCCATACTCAACACACTCTCCATACTCAACACACTCTCCATACTCAACACACTCTCCATACTCAACACACTCTCCATACTCAGCACGCACTCCATCCCCAACACACTCTCCATCCCAACACACTCTCCATCTCCAACATACTCTCCATCTCCAACACACTCTCCATCTCCAACACACTCTCCATCTCCAACACACTCTCCATCTCCAACATACTCTCCCTCCCCAACACACTCTCCCTCCCCAACACGCTCTCCCTCCCCAACACACTCTCCCTCCCCAACACGCTCTCCCTCCCCAACACACTCTCCATCCCCAACCTACTCTCCATCCCCAACTCACTCTCTATCCCCAACACACTCACCATCCACAACACACTCTCCATCCACAACACACTCTCCATCCCCAACACACTCTTAATCCCCAACACACTCCCCATCCCCAACACACTCTCCATCCCCAACACACTCTCCATCCCCAACACACTCTCCATCCCCAACACGATCTGCCTCCCCAACACACTCTCCCTCCTCAACACACTCTCCCTCCCCAACACACTCTCCCTCCCCAACATATTCTCCATCCCCAACACACTCTCCTTCCCCAACACGCTCTCCATCCCCATCATGCTCTCCATCCCCATCACGATCTCCATCCCCAACACGCTCCCCAGCCCCAACTCACTCTCCATTCCCAACACACTCTCCGTCCCCAACACACTCTCCCTCCCCAACACACTCTCCAAACCGAACACACTCTCCATCCCCAACACACTCTCCATCCCCAACACGCTCTCAATCCCCAACATGCTCTCCATCCCCAACTCACTCTCCATCCCCAACACACTCTCCATCCCCAACACACTCTCCATCCCCAACACACTCTCCATCCCCAACACACCCTCCATCCCCAACACACTCTCCATCCCCAACACACTCTCCCTCCCCAACACGCTCTCCCTCCCGAACACGCTCTCCATCCCGAACACGCTCTCCATCCCCAACACGCTCTCCATCCCCAACACGCTCTCCATCCCCAACACGCTCTTAATCCCCAACACACTCTTAATCCCCAACACACTCATAATCCCCAACACACACTCCACCCCCAACAAACTCTTAATCCCCAACACACTCTCCATCCCCAACACACTCTCCATCCCCAACACACTCTCCATCCCCAACACACTCTCCATACTTAACACACACTCCATCCCCAACACACTCTTAATCCCCAACACACTCTTAATACCCAACACCCTCTTAATTCCCAACACACTCTTAATCCCCAACACACACTCCATCCCCAACAAACTCTTAATCCCCAACACACTCTCCATCCCCAACACACTCTCCATCCCCAACACGCTCTCCATCCCCAACACGCTCTCCTTCCACAACACACTCTCCATCCCCAACACGATCTGCCTCCCCAACACACTCTCCCTTCCCAACACAATCTCCCTCCCCAACACACTCTCCATCTCCAACACACTCTCCCTCCACTCTCCCTCCCCAACATATTCTCCATCCCCAACACACTCTCCAAACCCAACACACTCTCCAGCCTCAACACACTCTCCATCCCGAACACACTCTCCAAACCCTACACCATCTCCATCCACAACACACTCTCCATCCACAACACACTCTCCATCCACAACACACTCTCCATCCCCAACACACTCTCCATCCCCAACACACTCTCTCCATCCCCAGCACACTCTCCAACCCCATCACACTCTTCTTCTCCAACACACTCTCCAAACCCAACACACTCTCCATCCCCAACACGCTCTCCAACCCCAACACGCTCTCCATCCCCAACACGCTCTCCATCCCCAACACGCTCTCCCTCACCAACACGCTCTCCATCCCCAACACGCACTCCCTCCCCAACACGCTCCCCATCCCCAACACACTCTCCTTCCCCAACACACTCTCCATCCCCATCATGCTCTCCATCCCTATCATGATCTCCATCCCCAACACGCTCCCAAGCCCCAACACGATCCGCCTCCCCAACACACTCTCCCTCCCCAACACACTCTCCCTCCCCAACACACTCTCCCTCCCCAACACACTCTCCCTCCCCAACATATTCTCCATCCCCAACACACCCTCCATCCATAACACGCTCTCCTTCCCCAACACACTCTCATTCCCCAACACGATCTCCTTCCCCAACACGATCTCCTTCCCCAACACGCTCTCCATCCCCATCATACTCTCCATCCCCATCACGATCTCCATCCCCATCACGATCTCCATCCCCAACACGCTCCCCAGCTCCAACTCACTCTCCATTCCCAACACGCTCTCGATCCCCAACACACTCTCCCTCCCCAACACACTCTCCAAACCGAACACACTCTCCATCCCCAACACACTCTCCATCCCCAACACGCTCTCCATCCCCAACACGCTCTCCATCCCCAACATGCTCTCCATCCCCAACTCACTCTCCATCCCCAACACACTCTCCATCCCCAACACACACTCCATCCCCAACACACTCTCCATCCCCAACACACTCTCCATCCCCAACACACTCTCCATCCCCAACACACTCTCCCTCCCGAACACACTCTCCATCCCGAACACGCTCTCCATCCCGAACACGCTCTCCATCCCCAACACGCTCTCCATCCCCAACACGCTCTCCATCCCCAACACGCTCTCCATCCCCAACACGCTCTTAATCCCCAACACACTCTTAATCCCCAACACACTCATAATCCCCAACACACACTCCATCCCCAACAAACTCTTAATCCCCAACACACTCTCCATCCCCAACACACTCTCCATCCCAAACACACTCTCCATCCCCAACACACTCTTAATCCCCAACACACTCTTAATCCCCAACACACTCTTAATCCCCAACACACTCTTAATCCCCAACACACTCTTAATCCCCAACACACTCTTAATCCCCAACACACTCTCCATCCCCAACACACTCTCCATCCCCAACACGCTCTCCATCCCCAACACGCTCTCCTTCCCCAACACACTCTCCATTCCCAACACGATCTGCCTCCCCAACACACTCTCCCTTCTCAACACAATCTCCCTCCCCAACACACTCTCCCTCCACAACACACTCTCCCTCCACTCTCCCTCCCCAACATATTCTCCATCCCCAACACACTCTCCAAACCCAACACACTCTCCAGCCTCAACACACTCTCCAACCCCAACACGCTCTCCATCCCCAACACGCTCTCCATCCCCAACACGCTCTCCCTCGCCAACACGCTCTCCAAACCCAACACACTATCAATCCCCAACACACTCTCCATCCCGAATACACTCTCCAAACCCTACACCATCTCCATCCCCAACACGCTCTCCCTCACCAACACACTCTCCCTCCCCAACACACTCTCCATCCCCAACACACTCTCCAGCCTCAAAACACTCTCCAACCCCAACACACTCTCCATCCACAACACACTCTCCATCCCGAACACACTCTCCAAACCCTACACCATCTCCATCCCCAACACGCTCTCCCTCACCAACACACTCTCCCTCCCCAACACACTCTCCATCCCCAACACACTCTCCATCCCCAACACACTCACCATCCCCAACACACTCACCATCCCCAACACACTCACCATCCACAACACACTCTCCATTCACAACACACTCTCCATCCCCAACACACTCTCCATCCCCAACACACTCTCCATCCCCAACACACTCTCCAACCCCATCACACTCTTCTTCTCCAACACACTCTCCAAACCCAACACACTCTCCAGCCTCAACACACTCTCCAACCCCAACACACTCTCCATCCACAACACACTCTCCATCCCGAACACACTCTCCAAACCCTACACCATCTCCATCCCCAACACGCTCTCCATCCCCAACACGCTCTCCATCCACACACTCTCCCTCCCCAACACACTCTCCTTCCCCAACACACTCTCCATCCACAACACACTCTCCATCCACAACACACTCTCCATCCACAACACACTCTCCATCCACAACACACTCTCCATCCACAACACACTCTCCATAATCAACACACTCTCCCTCCCCAACACACTCTCCTTCCCCAACACACTCTCCATCCACAACACACTCTCCATCCACAACACACTCTCCATCCTCAACACACTCTCCATCCTCAACACACTCTCCATCCTCAACACACTCTCCATCCTCAACACACTCTCCATCCTCAACACACTCTCCATCCACAACACACTCTCCATCCACAACACACTCTCCATCCACAACACACTCTCCATACTCAACACACTCTCCATACTCAACACACTCTCCATACTCAACACACTCTCCATACTCAACACGCACTCCATCCCCAACATACTCTCCATCCCAACACACTCTCCATCTCCAACATACTCTCCATCTCCAACATACTCTCCATCTCCAACACACTCTCCCTCCCCAACACACTCTCCCTCCCCAACACACTCTCCCTCCCCAACACACTCTCCCTCCCCAACACACTCTCCCTCCCCAACACACTCTCCCTCCCCAACACACTCTCCCTCCCCAACACACTCTCCATCCCCAACTCACTCTCCATCCCCAACTCATTCTCTGTCCCCAACACACTCACCATCCACAACACACTCTCCATCCCCAACACACTCTCCATCCCCAACACACTCTCCATCCCCAACACACTCTCCATCCCCAACACACTCTCCCTCCCCAACACGATCTGCCTCCCCAACACACTCTCCCTCCCCAACACACTCTCCCTCCCCAACACACTCTCCCTCCCCAACACACTCTCCCTCCCCAACATATTCTCCATCCCCAACACACTCTCCTTCCCCATCATGCTCTCCATCCCCATCACGATCTCCTTCCCCAACACGATCTCCTTCCCCAACACGCTCTCCATCCCCATCATGCTCTCCATCCCCATCACGATCTCCATCCCCAACACGCTCCCCAGCCCCAACTCACTCTCCATTCCCAACACACTCTCCCTCCCCAACACACTCTCCCTCCCCAACACACTCTCCTTCCCCAACACACCCTCCATCCTTAACACGCTCTCCATCCTCAACATACTCTCCATCCTCATCACGCTCTCCATCCTCATCACGCTCTCCTTCCCCAACACACTCTCCTTCCCCAACACGATCTCCTTCCCCAACACGATCTCCTTCCCCAACACGCTCTCCATCCCCATCATGCTCTCCATCCCCATCACGATCTCCATCGCCAACAAGCTCCCCAGCCCCAACTCACTCTCCATTCCCAACACACTCTCCATCCCCAACACGCTCTCCCTCCCCAACACACTCTCCAAACCGAACACACTCTCCATCCCCAACATGCTCTCCATCCCCAACTCACTCTCCATCCCCAACACACTCTCCATCCCCAACACACTCTCCATCCCCAACACACCCTCCATCCCCAACACACTCTCCGTACTCAACACACTATTAATCCCCAACACACTCTTAATCCCCAACACACACTCCATCCCCAACAAACTCTTAATCCCCAACACACTCTCCATCCCCAACACACTCTCCATCCCCAACACACTCTCCATACTCAACACACACTCCATCCCCAACACTCTCTTAATCCCCAACACACTCTTAATCCCCAACACACTCATAATCCCCAACACACTCTCCCTCCCCAACACACTCTCCAAACCGAACACACTCTCCATCCCCAACACACTCACCATCCCCAACACGCTCCCAATCCCCAACATGCTCTCCATCCCCAACTCACTCTCCATCCCCAACATACTCTCCATCCCCAACACACTCTCCATCCCCAACACACTCTCCATCCCCAAAACACTCTCCATCCCGAACACGCTCTCCATCCCGAACACGCTCTCCATCCCGAACACGCTCTCCATCCCCAACACGCTCTCCATCCCCAACACACACTCCATCCCCAACAAACTCTTAATCCCCAACACACTCTCCATCCCCAACACACTCTCCATTCCCAACACACTCTCCATTCCCAACACACTCTCCCTCCCCAACACACTCTCCATCCCGAACACACTCTCCATCCCGAACACACTCTCCATCCCGAACACGCTCTCCATCCCGAACACGCTCTCCATCCCCAACACGCTCTCCATCCCCAACACGCTCTTAATCCCCAACACACTCTTAATCCCCAACACACTCTTAATCCCCAACACACACTCCATCCCCAACAAACTCTTAATCCCCAACACACTCTCCATCCCCAACACACTCTCCATCCCCAACACACTCTCCATCCCCAACACACTCTCCATCCCCAACACACTCTCCATCCCCAACACACTCTCCATCCCCAACACACACTCCATCCCCAACAAACTCTTAATCCCCAACACACTCTCCATCCCCAACACACTCACCATCCCCAACACACTCTCCATCCCCAACACACTCTCCATCCCCAACACACTCTCCATACTTAACACACACTCCATCCCCAACACACTCTTAATCCCCAACACACTCTTAATCCCCAACACACTCTCCATCCCCAACACACTCTCCATCCCCAACACACTCTCCATCCCCAACACACTCTCCATACTTAACACACACTCCATCCCCAACACACACTCCATCCCCAACAAACTCTTAATCCCCAACACACTCTCCATCCCCAACACACTCTCCATCCCCAACACACTCTCCATCCCCAACACACTCTCCATCCCCAACACACTCTCCATCCCCAACACACTCTCCATCCCCAACACACACTCCATCCCCAACAAACTCTTAATCCCCAACACACTCTCCATCCCCAACACACACTCCATCCCCAACAAACTCTTAATCCCCAACACGCTCTCCATCCCCAACACGCTCTCCATCCCCAACACGCTCTCCTTCCCCAACACACTCTCCATCCCCAACACGATCTGCCTCCCCAACACACTCTCCCTTCCCAACACAATCTCCCTCCCCAACACACTCGCCCTCCACTCTCCCTCCCCAACATATTCTCCATCCCCAACACACTCTCCAAACCCAACACACTCTCCACCATGAACACACTCTCCAACCCCAACACACTCTCCATCCCCAACACGCTCTCCATCCCCAACACGCTCTCCATCCCCAACACGCTCTCCAAACCCTACACCATCTCCATCCCCAACACGCTCTCCAAACCCAACACGCTCTCCATCCCCAACACGCTCTCCATCCCCAACACACTCTCCCTCCCCAACACAATCTCCCTCCCCAACACACTCTCCCTCCCCAACACACTCTCCATCCCCAACTCACTCACCATCCACAACACAATCTCCATCCACAACACACTCTCCATCCCCAACACACTCTCCATCCCAACACACTCTCCATCTGCAACATACTCTCCATCTCCAACACACTCTCCATCTCGACCACACTCTCCATCTCCAACATACTCTCCATCCCCAACACACTCTCCCTCCCCAACACACTCTCCCTCCCCAACACACTCTCCATCCCCAACACACTCTCTATCCCCAACACGATCTGCCTCCCCAACACACTCTCCCTCCCCAACACACTCTCCCTCCACTCTCCCTCCCCAACATATTCTCCATCCCCAACATATTCTCCATCCCCAACACACTCTCCTTCCCCAAGACGCCCTCCATCCTCATCACGCTCTCCATCCTCATCACACTCTCCATCCCCAACAGCGTCTCAATCCCCAACACGGTCTCCATCCGCAACATGCTCTCCATCCCCAACACGCTCTCCATCCCCAACACGCTCTCGCTCCCCAACACGCTCTCCAGCCCCAACACACTCTCCATGCTCAACACACTCTCCATCCCCAACACACTCTCCCTTCCCAACACACTCTCCAATCCCAACACGATCTCCATTCCCAACACACTCTCTATTCCCAACACTCTCCATCCCCAAAACACTCTCCAATCCCAACACGCTCTCCCTCCCCAACACACTCTCCATCCCCAACACATCCTCCAACCCCAACACACTCTCCCTCCCCAACACACTTTCCATTCCCAACACGATCTTCATCCACAACACACTCTCCAACAACACGCTATCCAACACCAACACGCTATCCATCCCCAACAAGCTCTCCATCCCCAACACACTCTCCCTCCCCAACACTCTTTCCATTCCTAACACGATCTTCATCCACAACACACTCTCCATACTCAACACACTCTCCATACTCAACACACACTCCATCCCTAACACGCTCTACATTCCCAACACACTCTCCATCCCCTACAGGCTCGCCATACTCAACACACTCTTAATCCCCAATACACTCTCCATCCCCAACACACTGTCCAGCCCCAACACACTCTCCCTCCCCAACACACACTCCATCCCCAACACACTCTCCATCCCCAACACACTCTCCATCCCCAACACACTCTTAATCCCCAACACACTCTCCATCCCCAACACACTCTCCATCCCCAACACACTCTCCATCCCCAACACGATCTGTCTCCCCAACACATTCTCCCTCCCCAACATACTCTCCCTCCACTCTCCCTCCCCAACATATTCTCCACCTCCAACATATTCTCCATCCCCAACATATTCTCCATCCCCAACACACTCTCCTTACCCAACACACCCTCCATTCTTAACACGGTCTCCATCCTCAACACAAACTCCATCCTCATCACGCTCTCCATCCTCATCACGCTCTCCTTCCCCAGCACACTCTCCTTCCCCAACACGATCTCCTTCCCCAACACGATCTCCTTCCCCAACACGCTCTCCATCCCCATCATGCTCTCCATCCCCAACACGCTCTCCATCCCCAACACGCTCCCCAGCCCCAACTCACTCTCCATTCCCAACACACTCTCCATCCCCAACACACTCTCCCTCCCCAACACACTCTCCAAACCGAACACACTCTCCATCCCCAACACGCTCTCCATCCCCAACACGCTCTCCATCCCCAACACGCTCTCCATCCCCAACACGCTCTCCATCTACAACACGCTCTCCATCCCCAACACGCTCCCTATCCCCAACATGCTCTCCATCCCCAACACGCTCTCCATCCCCAACACGCTCTCCATCCCCAACACGCTCTCCATCCCCAACACGCTCTCCATCCCCAACACGCTCTCTCCCCAACACACTCTCGCACGCCAACACACTCTCACTCCCCAACACACTCTCCAACCCAAACACTCTCTCCAACCCAAACACTCTCTCCATCCCCAACAAACTCTCCCTCCCCAACACACTGTTAATCCCCTACACACTCTTAATCCCCAACACACACTCCATCCCCAACAAACTCTTAATCCCCAACACACTCTCCATCCACAACACACTCTCCATCCCCAACACAGTCTCCATACTCAACACACACTCCATCCCCTACACACTCTTAATCCCCAACACACTCATAATCCCCAACAAACACTCCATCCCCAACAAACTCTTAATCCCCAACACACTCTCCATCCCCAACACACTCTCCATCCCCAACAAACTCTTAATCCCCAACACACTCTCCATCCACAACACACTCTCCATCCCCAACACACTCTCCATACTCAACACACACTCCATCCCCAACACACTCTTAATCCCCAACACACTCATAATCCCCAACACACACTCCATCCCCAACAAACTCTTAATCCCCAACACACTCTCCATCCCCAACACGCTCGCCTTCCCCAACACACTCTCCAACCCCATCACATTCTTCTTCTCCAACACACTCTCCAAACCCAACACACTCTCCAGCCTCAACACACTCTCCAACCCCAACACACTCTCCATCCCCAACACGGTCTCCATCCCCAACACGCTCTCCATCCCCAACACGCTCTCCAAACCCAACACGCTCTCCATCCCCAACACGCTCTCCATCCCCAACACACTCTCCCTCCCCAACACACTCTCCCTCCCCAACACACTCTCCCTCCCCAACACACTCTCCATCCACAACACACTCTCCATCCTCAACACACTCTCCATCCTCAACACACTCTCCATCCACAACACACTCTCCATACTCAACACACTCTCCATACTCAACACACTCTCCATACTCAACACGCACTCCATCCCCAACACACTCTCCATCCCAACACACTCTCCATCTCCAACACACTCTCCATCTCCAACACACTCTCCATCTCCAACACACTCTCCATCTCCAACACACTCTCCATCTCCAACATACTCTCCATCCCCAACACACTCTCTATCCCCAACACACTCTCCATCCCCAACACGCTCTCGCTCCCCAACACGCTCTCCATCCCCAACACACTCTCCATGCTCAACACACTCTCCATGCTCAACACACTCTCCATCCCCAACACACCCTCCATCCCCAACACACTATTAATCCCCACCACACTCTTAATCCCCAACACACTCTAATCCCCAACACACACTCCATCCCCAACAAACTCTTAATCCCCAACACACTCTCCATCCCCAACACACTCTCCATCCCCAACAAACTCTCCATACTCAACACACACTCCATCCCCAACATTCTCTTAATCCCCAACACACTCTTAATCCCCAACACACTCATAATCCCCAACACACTCTCCCTCCCCAACACACTCTCCAAACCGAACACACTCTCCATCCCCAACACACTCACCATCCCCAACACGCTCCCAATCCCCAACATGCTCTCCATCCCCAACTCACTCTCCATCCCCAACACACTCTCCATCCCCAACACACTCTCCATCCCCAACACACTCTCCATCCCCAACACACTCTCCATCCCCAAAACACTCTCCATCCCGAACACACTCTCGATCCCGAACACGCTCTCCATCCCGAACACGCTCTCCATCCCCAACACGCTCTCCATCCCCAACACGCTCTCCATCCCCAACACGCTCTTAATCCCCAACACACTCTTAATCCCCAACACACTCATAATCCCCAACACACACTCCATCCCCAACAAACTCTTAATCCCCAACACACTCTCCATCCCCAACACACTCTCCATTCCCAACACACTCTCCCTCCCCAACACACTCTCCATCCCGAACACACTCTCCATCCCGAACACACTCTCCATCCCGAACACGCTCTCCATCCCGAACACGCTCTCCATCCCCAACACGCTCTCCATCCCCAACACGCTCTTAATCCCCAACACACTCTTAATCCCCAACACACTCATAATCCCCAACACACACTCCATCCCCAACAAACTCTTAATCCCCAACACACTCTCCATCCCCAACACACTCTCCATCCCCAACACACTCTCCATCCCCAACACACTCTCCATCCCCAACACACACTCCATCCCCAACAAACTCTTAATCCCCAACACACTCTCCATCCCCAACACACTCTCCATCCCCAACACACTCTCCATCCCCAACACACTCTCCATCCCCAACACACTCTCCATACTTAACACACACTCCATCCCCAACACACTCTTAATCCCCAACACACTCTTAATCCCCAACACACTCTTAATCCCCAACACACTCTTAATCCCCAACACACACTCCATCCCCAACAAACTCTTAATCCCCAACACGCTCTCCATCCCCAACACGCTCTCCATCCCCAACACGCTCTCCTTCCCCAACACACTCTCCATCCCCAACACGATCTGCCTCCCCAACACACTCTCCCTTCCCAACACAATCTCCCTCCCCAACACACTCGCCCTCCACTCTCCCTCCCCAACATATTCTCCATCCCCAACACACTCTCCAAACCAAACACACTCTCCACCATGAACACACTCTCCAACCCCAACACACTCTCCATCCCCAACACGCTCTCCATCCCCAACACGCTCTCCATCCCCAACACGCTCTCCAAACCCTACACCATCTCCATCCCCAACACGCTCTCCAAACCCAACACGCTCTCCATCCCCAACACGCTCCCAATCCCCAACATGCTCTCCATCCCCAACTCACCCTCCATCCCCAACACACTCTCCATCCCCAACACACTCTCCATCCCCAACACACTCTCCATCCCCAAAACACTCCCCATCCCGAACACACTCTCCATCCCGAACACGCTCTCCATCCCGAACACGCTCTCCATCCCCAACACGCTCTCCATCCCCAACACGCTCTCCATCCCCAACACGCTCTTAATCCCCAACACACTCTTAATCCCCAACACACTCATAATCCCCAACACACACTCCATCCCCAACAAACTCTTAATCCCCAACACACTCTCCATCCCCAACACACTCTCCATCCCGAACACACTCTCCATCCCGAACACGCTCTCCATCCCGAACACGCTCTCCATCCCGAACACGCTCTCCATCCCCAACACGCTCTCCATCCCCAACACGCTCTTAATCCCCAACACACTCTTAATCCCCAACACACTCATAATCCCCAACACACTCATAATCCCCAACAAACTCTTAATCCCCAACACACTCTCCATCCCCAACACACTCTCCATCCCCAACACACTCTCCATCCCCAACACACTCTCCATCCCCAACACACTCTCCATCCCCAACACACACTCCATCCCCAACAAACTCTTAATCCCCAACACACTCTCCATCCCCAACACACTCTCCATCCCCAACACACTCTCCATCCCCAACACACTCTCCATCCCCAACACACTCTCCATCCCCAACACCCTCTCCATACTTAACACACACTCCATCCCCAACACACTCTTAATCCCCAACACACTCTTAATCCCCAACACACTCTTAATCCCCAACACACACTCCATCCCCAACAAACTCTTAATCCCCAACACGCTCTCCATCCCCAACACGCTCTCCATCCCCAACACGCTCTCCTTCCCCAACACACTCTCCATCCCCAACACGATCTGCCTACCCAACACACTCTCCCTTCCCAACACAATCTCCCTCCCCAACACACTCGCCCTCCACTCTCCCTCCCCAACATATTCTCCATCCCCAACACACTCTCCAAACCCAACACACTCTCCACCATGAACACACTCTCCAACCCCAACACACTCTCCATCCCCAACACGCTCTCCATCCCCAACACGCTCTCCATCCCCAACACGCTCTCCAAACCCTACACCATCTCCATCCCCAACACGCTCTCCAAACCCAACTCGCTCTCCATCCCCAACACGCTCTCCATCCCCAACACACTCTCCCTCCCCAACACACTCTCCCTCCCCAACACACTCTCCCTCCCCAACACACTCTCCATCCCCAACTCACTCACCATCCGCAACACACTCTCCATCCACAACACACTCTCAATAATCAACACACTCTCCATAATCAACACACTCTCCATCCTCAACACACTCTCCATCCACAACACACTCTCCATCCACAACACACTCTTCATACTCAACACGCACTCCATCCCCAACACACTCTCCATCCCAACACACTCACCATCTGCAACATACTCTCCATCTCCAACACACTCTCCATCTCGACCACACTCTCCATCTCCAACATACTCTCCATCCCCAACACACTCTCCCTCCCCAACACACTCTCCCTCCCCAACACACTCTCCATCCCCAACACACTCTCTATCCCCAACACGATCTGCCTCCCCAACACACTCTCCCTCCCCAACACACTCTCCCTCCACTCTCCCTCCCCAACATATTCTCCATCCCCAACATATTCTCCATCCCCAACACACTCTCCTTCCCCAACACGCCCTCCATCCTCATCACGCTCTCCATCCTCATCACACTCTCCATCCCCAACAGCGTCTCAATCCCCAACACGGTCTCCATCCGCAACATGCTCTCCATCCCCAACACGCTCTCCATCCCCAACACGCTCTCGATCCCCAACACGCTCTCCAGCCCCAACACACTCTCCATGCTCAACACACTCTCCATCCCCAACACACTCTCCCTTCCCAACACACTCTCCATCCCCAACACGCTCTCCCTCCCCAACACACTCTCCATCCCCAACACATCCTCCAACCCCAACACACTCTCCCTCCCCAACACACTTTCCATTCCCAACACGATCTTCATCCACAACACACTCTCCAACAACACGCTATCCAACACCAACACGCTCTCCATCCCCAACAAACTCTCCATCCCCAACACACTCTCCCTCCCCAACACTCTTTCCATTCCTAACACGATCTTCATCCACAACACACTCTCCATACTCAACACACTCTCCATACTCAACACGCACTCCATCCCTAACACGCTCTACATTCCCAACACACTCTCCATCCCCTACAGGCTCGCCATACTCAACACACTCTTAATCCCCAATACACTCTCCATCCCCAACACACTGTCCAGCCCCAACACACTCTCCCTCCCCAACACACTCTCCATCCCCAACACACTCTCCATCCCCAACACACTCTCCATCCCCAACACACTCTTAATCCCCAACACACTCTCCATCCCCAACACACTCTCCATCCCCAACACACTCTCCATCCCCAACACGATCTGCCTCCCCAACACACTCTCCCTCCCCAACATACTCTCCCTCCACTCTCCCTCCCCAACATATTCTCCACCTCCAACATATTCTCCATCCCCAACATATTCTCCATTCCCAACACACTCTCCTTCCCCAACACACCCTCCATCCTTAACACGGTCTCCATCCTCAACACAATCTCCATCCTCATCACGCTCTCCATCCTCATCACGCTCTCCTTCCCCAGCACACTCTCCTTCCCCAACACGATCTCCTTCCCCAACACGATCTCCTTCCCCAACACGCTCTCCATCCCCATCATGCTCTCCATCCCCAACACGCTCTCCATCCCCAACACGCTCCCCAGCCCCAACTCACTCTCCATTCCCAACACACTCTCCATCCCCAACACACTCTCCCTCCCCAACACACTCTCCAAACCGAACACACTCTCCATCCCCAACACGCTCTCCATCCCCAACACGCTCTCCATCCCCAACACGCTCTCCATCCCCAAAACGCTCTCCATCCCCAACACGCTCTCCATCTCCAACACGCTCTCCCTCCCCAACACACTCTCCAAACCGAACACACTCTCCATCCCCAACACGCTCTCCATCCCCAACACGCTCTCCATCCCCAACACGCTCTCCATCCCCAACACGCTCTCCATCCCCAACACGCTCTCCATCTCCAACACGCTCTCCATCCCCAACACGCTTACTATCCCCAACATGCTCTCCATCCCCAACACGCTCGCCTTCCCCAACACACTCTCCAACCGCATCACATTCTTCTTCTCCAACACACTCTCCAAACCCAACACACTCTCCAGCCTCAACACACTCTCCAACCCCAACACACTCTCCATCCCCAACACGGTCTCCATCCCCAACACGCTCTCCATCCCCAACACGCTCTCCAAACCCAACACACTATCAATCCCCAACACACTCTCCATCCAGAACACACTCTCCAAACCCTACAACATCTCCATCCCCAACACGCTCTCCAAACCCAACATGCTCTCCATCCCCAACACGCTCTCCATCCCCAACACACTCTGCCTCCCCAACACACTCTCCCTCGCCAACACACTCTCCCTCCCCAACACACTCACCATACACAACACACTCTCCATCCACAACACACTCTCCATCCTCAACACACTCTCCATCCTCAACACACTCTCCATCCTCAACACACTCTCCATCCTCAACACACTCTCCATCCTCAACACACTCTCCATCCTCAACACACTCTCCATCCCCAACACACTCTCCATACTCAACACACTCTCCATACTCAACACACTCTCCATACTCAACACGCACTCCATCCCCAACACACTCTCCAGCCTCAACACACTCTCCATCTACAACACACTCTCCATCTCCAACACACTCTCCATCTCCAACACACTCTCCATCTCCAACATACTCTCCATCCCCAACACACTCTCTATCCCCAACACACTCTCCATCCCCAACACGCTCTCGCTCCCCAACACGCTCTCCATCCCCAACACACTCTCCATGCTCAACACACTCTCCATGCTCAACACACTCTCCATCCCCAACACACTCTCCAATCCCAACACGATCTCCATCCCCAACACACTCTCCATCCCCAACACACTCTCCATCCCCAACACACTCTCCAT
The DNA here is from genome assembly GCF_047496795.1 of Chiloscyllium punctatum. Lineage (NCBI taxonomy): Eukaryota > Metazoa > Chordata > Chondrichthyes > Orectolobiformes > Hemiscylliidae > Chiloscyllium > Chiloscyllium punctatum. Next base: position 32,894,424 of record NC_092789.1, on the reverse strand, counting down.
TCTCAACACACTCTCCATCCCCAAAATACTCTCCAATCCCATCACAATCTCCATCCCCAACACGCTCCCCAGCCCCAACTCACTCTCCATTCCCAACACACTCTCCATCCCCAACACACTCTCCCTCCCCAACATACTCTCCAAACCGAACACACTCTCCATCCCCAACACGCTCTCCATCCCCAACACGCTCTCCATCCCCAACACGCTCTCCATCCCCAACACGCTCTCCATCCCCAACACGTTCTCCATCCCCAACACGATCTTCATCCCCAACATGATCTTCATCCCCAACACGATCTCCCTCCCCAACACGATCTCCCTCCCCAACACGATCTCCCTCCCCAACACACTCTCCCTCCCCAACACACTCTCCATCCCGAACACGCTCTCCATCCCCATCATTCTCTCCATCCCCATCACGATCTCCATCCCCAACACGCTCCCCAGCCCCAACTCACTCTCCATTCCCAACACACTCTCCATCCCCAACACACTCTCCCTCCCCAACACACTCTCCAAACCGAACACACTCTCCATCACCAACACGCTCTCCATCCCCAACACGCTCTCCATCCCCAACACGCTCTCCATCCCCAACACGATCTCCATCCCCAACACGATCTCCATCCCCAACACGATCTCCATCCCCAACACGATCTCCCTCCCCGACACACTCTCCCTCCCCAACACACTCTCCCTCCCCAACAAACTCTCCATCCCCAACACACTCTCCATCCCCAACACGCTCTCCATCCCCAACACGCTCTCCATCCCCAACACGCTCGCCATCCCCAACACGCTCTCCATCCCCAACACGCTCTCCATCCCCAACACGCTCTCCATCACCAACACGCTCTCCATCCCCAACACATTCTCGCACGCCAACACACTCTCACTCCCCAACACACTCTCACTCCCCAACACACTCTCACTCCCCAACACACTCTCACTCCCCAACACACTCTCACTCCCCAACACACTCTCACTCCCCAACACACTCTCACTCCCCAACACACTCTCACTCCCCAACACACTCTCACTCCCCAACACACTCTCCAACCCAAACACTCTCTCCAACCCAAACACTCTCTCCAACCCAAACACTCTCTCCTTCCCCAACAAACTCTCCCTCCCCAACACACTGTTAATCCCCAACACACTCTTAATCCCCAACACACACTCCATCCCCAACAAACTCTTAATCCCCAACACGCTCTCCAAACCCAACACACTATCAATCCCCAACACACTCTCCATCCAGAACACACTCTCCAAACCCTACAACATCTCCATCCCCAACACGCTCTCCAAACCCAACATGCTCTCCATCCCCAACACGCTCTCCATCCCCAACACACTCTGCCTCCCCAACACACTCTCCCTCGCCAACACACTCTCCCTCCCCAACACACTCACCATACACAACACACTCTCCATCCACAACACACTCTCCATCCTCAACACACTCTCCATCCTCAACACACTCTCCATCCTCAACACACTCTCCATCCTCAACACACTCTCCATCCTCAACACACTCTCCATCCTCAACACACTCTCCATCCTCAACACACTCTCCATCCCCAACACACTCTCCATACTCAACACACTCTCCATACTCAACACACTCTCCATACTCAACACGCACTCCATCCCCAACACACTCTCCAGCCTCAACACACTCTCCATCTCCAACACACTCTCCATCTCCAACACACTCTCCATCTCCAACACACTCTCCATCTCCAACATACTCTCCATCCCCAACACACTCTCTATCCCCAACACACTCTCCATCCCCAACACGCTCTCGCTCCCCAACACGCTCTCCATCCCCAACACACTCTCCATGCTCAACACACTCTCCATGCTCAACACACTCTCCATCCCCAACACACTCTCCAATCCCAACACGATCTCCATCCCCAACACACTCTCCATCCCCAACACACTCTCCATTCTCAACACACTCTCCATCCCCAAAATACTCTCCAATCCCATCACAATCTCCATCCCCAACACGCTCCCCAGCCCCAACTCACTCTCCATTCCCAACACACTCTCCATCCCCAACACACTCTCCCTCCCCAACATACTCTCCAAACCGAACACACTCTCCATCCCCAACACGCTCTCCATCCCCAACACGCTCTCCATCCCCAACACGCTCTCCATCCCCAACACGCTCTCCATCCCCAACACGTTCTCAATCCCCAACACGATCTTCATCCCCAACATGATCTTCATCCCCAACACGATCTCCCTCCCCAACACGATCTCCCTCCCCAACACGATCTCCCTCCCCAACACACTCTCCCTCCCCAACACACTCTCCATCCCGAACACGCTCTCCATCCCCATCATTCTCTCCATCCCCATCACGATCTCCATCCCCAACACGCTCCCCAGCCCCAACTCACTCTCCATTCCCAACACACTCTCCATCCCCAACACACTCTCCCTCCCCAACACACTCTCCAAACCGAACACACTCTCCATCACCAACACGCTCTCCATCCCCAACACACTCTCCATCACCAACACGCTCTCCATCCCCAACACGCTCTCCATCCCCAACACGCTCCCCAGCCCCAACTCACTCTCCATTCCCAACACACACTTAATCCCCAACACACTCTCCCTCCCCGACACACTCTCCCTCCCCAACACACTCTCCCTCCCCAACACACTCTCCCTCCCCAACAAACTCTCCATCCCCAACACACTCTCCATCCCCAACACGCTCTCCATCCCCAACACGCTCTCCATCCCCAACACGCTCGCCATCCCCAACACGCTCTCCATCCCCAACACGCTCTCCATCCCCAACACGCTCTCCATCACCAACACGCTCTCCATCCCCAACACATTCTCGCACGCCAACACACTCTCACTCCCCAACACACTCTCACTCCCCAACACACTCTCACTCCCCAACACACTCTCACTCCCCAACACACTCTCACTCCCCAACACACTCTCACTCCCCAACACACTCTCACTCCCCAACACACTCTCACTCCCCAACACACTCTCACTCCCCAACACACTCTCCAACCCAAACACTCTCTCCAACCCAAACACTCTCTCCAACCCAAACACTCTCTCCTTCCCCAACAAACTCTCCCTCCCCAACACACTGTTAATCCCCAACACACTCTTAATCCCCAACACACACTCCATCCCCAACAAACTCTTAATCCCCAACACACTCTCCATTCCCAACACACTCTCCATCCCCAACACACTCTCCATCCCCAACACACTCGCCATACTCAACACACACTCCATCCCCAACACACTCTCAATCCCCAACACACTCTTAATCCCCAACACACTCTTAATCCCCAACACACACTCCATCCCCAACAAACTCTTAATCCCCAACACACTCTCCAAACCCAACACACTCTCCAGCCTCAACACACTCTCCAACCCCAACACACCCTCCATCCCCAACACGCTCTCCATCCCCAACACGCTCTCCCTCGCCAACACGCTCTCCAAACGCAACACACTCTCCTTCCCCAACACACTCTCCAACCCCAACACACCCTCCATCCCCAACACGCTCTCCATCCCCAACACGCTCTCCCTCGCCAACACGCTCTCCAAACGCAACACACTCTCCTTCCCCAACACACTCTCCATCCACAACACACTCTCCATCCACAACACACTCTCCATCCACAACACACTCTCCATCCCGAACACACTCTCCATCCCGAACACACTCTCCAAACCCTACACCATCTCCATCCCCAACACGCTCTCCAAACCCAACACGCTCTCCATCCCCAACACGCTCTCCATCCCCAACACGCTCTTCCTCCCCAACACACTCTCCTTCCCCAACACACTCTCCATCCACAACACACTCTCCATCCACAACACACTCTCCATCCACAACACACTCTCCATCCACAACACACTCTCCATCCACAACACACTCTCCATAATCAACACACTCTCCATAATCAACACACTCTCCATAATCAACACACTCTCCATTCTCAACACACTCTCCATCCACAACACACTCTCCATCCACAACACACTCTCCATCCACAACACACTCTCCATCCTCAACACACTCTCCACACTCAACACACTCTCCATACTCAACACTCTCTCCATACTCAACACACTCTCCATACTCAACACGCACTCCATCCCCAACACGCTCTCCATCCCAACACACTCTCCATCTCCAACATACTCTCCATCTCCAACACACTCTCCATCTCCAACACACTCTCCATCTCCAACATACTCTCCCTCCCCAACACACTCTCCCTCCCCAACACACTCTCCCTCCCCAACACACTCTCCCTCCCCAACACACTCTCCATCCCCAACACACTCTCCATCCCCAACTCACTCTCTATCCCCAACACACTCACCATCCACAACACACTCTCCATCCACAACACACTCTCCATCCCCAACACACTCTTAATCCACAACACACTCTCCATCCCCAACACACTCTCCATCCCCAACACACTCTCCATCCACAACACGATCTGCCTCCCCAACACACTCTCCCTCCCCAACACACTCTCCCTCCCCAACACACTCTCCCTCCCTAACATATTCTCCATCCCCAACACACTCTCCTTCCCCAACACACCCTCCATCCTTAACACACTCCCCATCCTCAACACGCTCTCCATCCTCATCAAGCTCTCCATCCTCATCACGCTCTACTTCCCCAACACACTCTCCTTCCCCAACACGATCTCCTTCCCCGACACAATCTCCTTCCCCAACACAATCTCCTTCCCCAACACGCTCTCCATCCCCATCATGCTCTCCATCCCCATCATGCTCTCCATCCCCATCACGATCTCCATCCCCAACACGCTCCCCAGCCCCAACTCACTCTCCATTCCCAACACACTCTCCATCCCCAACACACTCTCCCTCCCCAACACACTCTCCAAACCGAACACACTCTCCATCCCCAACACACTCTCCATCCCCAACACGCTCTCCATCCCCAACACGCTCTCCATCCCCAACACGCTCTCCATCCCCAACTCACTCTCCATCCCCAACACACTCTCCATCCCCAACACACTCTCCATCCCCAACACACTCTCCCTCCCCAACACACACTCCAAACCGAACACACTCTCCATCCCCAACACACTCTCCATCCCCAACACGCTCTCCATCCCCAACACGCTCTCCATCCCCAACTCACTCTCCATCCCCAACACGCTCTCCATCCCCAACACGCTCTCCTTCCCCAACACGCTCTCCATCCCCAACACGCTCTCCATCCCCAACACGCTCCCCATCCCCAACACGCTCTCCATCCCCAACACGCTCTCCATCCCCAACACGCTCTCCATCCCCAACACGCTCTCCATCCCCAACACGCTCTCCATCACCAACACCCTCTCCATCCCCAACACACTCTCGCACGCCAACACACTCTCACTCCCCAAAACACTCTCTCCAACCCAAACACTCTCTCCATCCCCAACACACTCTCCCTCCCCAGCACACTGTTAATCCCCAACACACTCTTAATCCCCAACACACACTCCATCCCCAACAAACTCTTAATCCCCAACACACTCTCCATCCCCAACACACTCTCCATCCCCAACACACTCTCCATCCCCAACACACTCTTAATCCCCAACACACTCTTAATCCCCAACACACACTCCATCCCCAACAAACTCTTAATCCCCAACACACTCTCCATCCCCAACACACTCTCCATCCCTAACACACTCTCCATATTCAACACACACTCCATCCCCAACACACTCTTAATCCCCAACACACTCTTAATCCCCAACACACACTCCATCCCCAACACACACTCCATCCCCAACAAACTCTTAATCCCCAAGACACTCTCCATTCCCAAACACACTGTCCATCCCCAACACGCTCTCCTTCCCCAACACACTCTCCAACCCCATCACACTCTTCTCCTCCAACACACTCTCCAAACCCAACACACTCTCCAGCCTCAACACACTCTCCAGCCTCAACACACTCTCCAACCCCAACACACTCTCCATCACCAACACGCTCTCCATCCCCAACACGCTCTCCCTCGCCAACACGCTCTCCAAACCCAACACACTATCAATCCCCAACACACTCTCCATCCCGAACACACTCTCCAAACCCTACACCATATCCATCCCCAACACGCTCTCCAAACCCTACACGCTCTCCATCCCCAACACGCTCTCCATCCCCAACACGCTCTCCCTCCCCAACACACTCTCCTTCCCCAACACACTCTCCATCCACAACACACTCTCCATCCACAACACACTCTCCATCCACAACACACTCTCCATCCACAACACACTCTCCATACTCAACACACACTCCATCCCCAACACACTCTTAATCCCCAACACACTCTCCATCCCCAACACACTCTCCATCCCCAACACGCTCTCCATCCCCAACACACTCTCCAACCCCATCACACTCTTCTCCTCCAACACACTCTCCAAACCCAACACACTCTCCAGCCTCAACACACTCTCCATCTCCAACACACTCTCCATCTCCAACACACTCTCCATCTCCAACACACTCTCCATCTCCAACATACTCTCCATCCCCAACACACTCTCTATCCCCAACACACTCTCCATCCCCAACACGCTCTCGCTCCCCAACACGCTCTCGCTCCCCAACACGCTCTCCATCCCCAACACACTCTCCATGCTCAACACACTCTCCATGCTCAACACACTCTCCATCCCCAACACACTCTCTAATCCCAACACGATCTCCATCCCCAACACACTCTCCATCCCCAACACACTCTCCATTCCCAACACACTCTCCATTCTCAACACACTCTCCATCCCCAGAATACTCTCCAATCCCATCACGATCTCCATCCCCAACACGCTCCCCAGCCCCAAATCACTCTCCATTCCCAACACACTCTCCATCCCCAACACACTCTCCCTCCCCAACATACTCTCCAAACCGAACACACTCTCCATCCCCAACACGCTCTCCATCCCCAACACGCTCTCCATCCCCAACACGCTCTCCATCCCCAACACGCTCTCCATCCCCAACACGCTCTCCATCCCCAACACGATCTTCATCCCCAACACGATCTTCATCCCCAACACGATCTCCCTCCCCAACACGATCTCCCTCCCCAACACGATCTCCCTCCCCAACACACTCTCCCTCCCCAACACACTCTCCATCCCGAACACGCTCTCCATCCCCATCATGCTCTCCATCCCCATCACGATCTCCATCCCCAACACGCTCCCCAGCCCCAACTCACTCTCCATTCCCAACACACTCTCCATCCCCAACACACTCTCCCTCCCCAACACACTCTCCATCCCCAACACGCTCTCCATCCCCAACACGCTCTCCATCCCCAACACGATCTCCATCCCCAACACGATCTCCATCCCCAACACGATCTCCCTCCCCGACACACTCTCCCTCCCCAACACACTCTCCCTCCCCAACAAACTCTCCATCCCCAACACACTCTCCATCCCCAACACGCTCTCCATCCCCAACACGCTCTCCATCCCCAACACGCTCGCCATCCCCAACACGCTCTCCATCCCCAACACGCTCTCCATCCCCAACACGCTCTCCATCACCAACACGCTCTCCATCCCCAACACACTCTCGCACGCCAACACACTCTCACTCCCCAACACACTCTCACTCCCCAACACACTCTCACTCCCCAACACACTCTCACTCCCCAACACACTCTCACTCCCCAACACACTCTCACTCCCCAACACACTCTCACTCCCCAACACACTCTCACTCCCCAACACACTCTCACTCCCCAACACACTCTCACTCCCCAACAAACTCTCCCTCCCCAACACACTGTTAATCCCCAACACACTCTTAATCCCCAACACACACTCCATCCCCAACAAACTCTTAATCCCCAACACACTCTCCATTCCCAACACACTCTCCATCCCCAACACACTCTCCATCCCCAACACACTCGCCATACTCAACACACACTCCATCCCCAACACACACTCCATCCCCAACAAACTCTTAATCCCCAACACACTCTCCATCCCCAACACGCTCTCCTTCCCCAACACACTCTCCAACCCCATCACACTCTTCTTCTCCAACACACTCTCCAAACCCAACACACTCTCCAGCCTCAACACACTCTCCAACCCCAACACACCCTCCATCCCCAACACGCTCTCCTTCCCCAACACGCTCTCCCTCGCCAACACGCTCTCCAAACGCAACACACTCTCCTTCCCCAACACACTCTCCAACCCCAACACACCCTCCATCCCCAACACGCTCTCCATCCCCAACACGCTCTCCCTCGCCAACACGCTCTCCAAACGCAACACACTCTCCTTCCCCAACACACTCTCCATCCACAACACACTCTCCATCCACAACACACTCTCCATCCACAACACACTCTCCATCCCGAACACACTCTCCATCCCGAACACACTCTCCAAACCCTACACCATCTCCATCCCCAACACGCTCTCCATCCCCAACACGCTCTCCATCCCCAACACGCTCTCCATCCCCAACACGCTCTTCCTCCCCAACACACTCTCCTTCCCCAACACACTCTCCATCCACAACACACTCTCCATCCACAACACACTCTCCATCCACAACACACTCTCCATCCACAACACACTCTCCATAATCAACACACTCTCCATAATCAACACACTCTCCATAATCAACACACTCTCCATAATCAACACACTCTCCATTCTCAACACACTCTCCATTCTCAACACACTCTCCATCCACAACACACTCTCCATCCACAACACACTCTCCATCCACAACACACTCTCCATCCTCAACACACTCTCCATACTCAACACACTCTCCATACTCAACACACTCTCCATACTCAACACTCTCTCCATACTCAACACACTCTCCATACTCAACACGCACTCCATCCCCAACACGCTCTCCATCCCAACACACTCTCCATCTCCAACATACTCTCCATCTCCAACACACTCTCCATCTCCAACACACTCTCCATCTCCAACATACTCTCCCTCCCCAACACACTCTCCCTCCCCAACACACTCTCCCTCCCCAACACACTCTCCCTCCCCAACACACTCTCCGTCCCCAACACACTCTCCATCCCCAACTCACTCTCTATCCCCAACACACTCACCATCCACAACACACTCTCCATCCACAACACACTCTCCATCCCCAACACACTCTTAATCCACAACACACTCTCCATCCCCAACACACTCTCCATCCCCAACACACTCTCCATCCACAACACGATCTGCCTCCCCAACACACTCTCCCTCCCCAACACACTCTCCCTCCCCAACACACCCTCCATCCCTCACACACTCCCCATCCTCAACACGCTCTCCATCCTCATCAAGCTCTCCATCCTCATCACGCTCTACTTCCCCAACACACTCTCCTTCCCCAACACGATCTCCTTCCCCGACACAATCTCCTTCCCCAACACGCTCTCCATCCCCATCATGCTCTCCATCCCCATCATGCTCTCCATCCCCATCACGATCTCCATCCCCAACACGCTCCCCAGCCCCAACTCACTCTCCATTCCCAACACACTCTCCATCCCCAACACACTCTCCCTCCCCAACACACTCTCCAAACCGAACACACTCTCCATCCCCAACACGCTCTCCATCCCCAACACGCTCTCCATCCCCAACACGCTCTCCATCCCCAACTCACTCTCCATCCCCAACACACTCTCCATCCCCAACACACTCTCCTTCCCCAACAAACTCTCCCTCCCCAACACACACTCCAAACCGAACACACTCTCCATCCCCAACACACTCTCCATCCCCAACACGCTCTCCATCCCCAACACGCTCTCCATCCCCAACTCACTCTCCATCCCCAACTCACTCTCCATCCCCAACACACTCTCCATCCCCAACACACTCTCCATCCCCAACACACTCTCCATCCCCAACACACCCTCCATCCCCAACACGCTCTCCATCCCCAACACGCTCTCCATCCCCAATACGCTCTCCATCCCCAACACGCTCTCCATCCCCAACACGCTCTCCATCCCCAACACGCTCTCCATCCCCAACACGCTCTCCTTCCCCAACACGCTCTCCATCCCCAACACGCTCCCCATCCCCAACACGCTCTCCATCCCCAACACGCTCTCCATCCCCAACACGCTCTCCATCCCCAACACGCTCTCCATCCCCAACACGCTCTCCATCCCCAACACGCTCTCCATCACCAACACGCTCTCCATCCCCAACACACTCTCGCACGCCAACACACTCTCACTCCCCAAAACACTCTCTCCAACCCAAACACTCTCTCCTTCCCCAACACACTCTCCAACCCCAACACACCCTCCATCCCCAACACGCTCTCCATCCCCAACACGCTCTCCCTCGCCAACACGCTCTCCAAACGCAACACACTCTCCTTCCCCAACACACTCTCCATCCACAACACACTCTCCATCCACAACACACTCTCCATCCACAACACACTCTCCATCCCGAACACACTCTCCATCCCGAACACACTCTCCAAACCCTACACCATCTCCATCCCCAACACGCTCTCCAAACCCAACACGCTCTCCATCCCCAACACGCTCTCCATCCCCAACACGCTCTTCCTCCCCAACACACTCTCCTTCCCCAACACACTCTCCATCCACAACACACTCTCCATCCACAACACACTCTCCATCCACAACACACTCTCCATCCACAACACACTCTCCATAATCAACACACTCTCCATAATCAACACACTCTCCATTCTCAACACACTCTCCATTCTCAACACACTCTCCATCCACAACACACTCTCCATCCACAACACACTCTCCATCCACAACACACTCTCCATCCTCAACACACTCTCCATACTCAACACACTCTCCATACTCAACACTCTCTCCATACTCAACACACTCTCCATACTCAACACGCACTCCATCCCCAACACGCTCTCCATCCCAACACACTCTCCATCTCCAACATACTCTCCATCTCCAACACACTCTCCATCTCCAACACACTCTCCATCTCCAACATACTCTCCCTCCCCAACACACTCTCCCTCCCCAACACACTCTCCCTCCCCAACACACTCTCCCTCCCCAACACACTCTCCATCCCCAACACACTCTCCATCCCCAACTCACTCTCTATCCCCAACACACTCACCATCCACAACACACTCTCCATCCACAACACACTCTCCATCCCCAACACACTCTTAATCCACAACACACTCTCCATCCCCAACACACTCTCCATCCCCAACACACTCTCCATCCACAACACGACTGCCTCCCCAACACACTCTCCCTCCCCAACACACTCTCCCTCCCCAACACACTCTCCCTCCCTAACATATTCTCCATCCCCAACACACTCTCCTTCCCCAACACACCCTCCATCCCTCACACACTCCCCATCCTCAACACGCTCTCCATCCTCATCAAGCTCTCCATCCTCATCACGCTCTACTTCCCCAACACACTCTCCTTCCCCAACACGATCTCCTTCCCCGACACAATCTCCTTCCCCAACACGCTCTCCATCCCCATCATGCTCTCCATCCCCATCATGCTCTCCATCCCCATCACGATCTCCATCCCCAACACGCTCCCCAGCCCCAACTCACTCTCCATTCCCAACACACTCTCCATCCCCAACACACTCTCCCTCCCCAACACACTCTCCAAACCGAACACACTCTCCATCCCCAACACGCTCTCCATCCCCAACACGCTCTCCATCCCCAACACGCTCTCCATCCCCAACTCACTCTCCATCCCCAACACACTCTCCATCCCCAACACACTCTCCATCCCCAACAAACTCTCCCTCCCCAACACACACTCCAAACCGAACACACTCTCCATCCCCAACACACTCTCCATCCCCAACACGCTCTCCATCCCCAACACGCTCTCCATCCCCAACTCACTCTCCATCCCCAACACACTCTCCATCCCCAACACACTCTCCATCCCCAACACACTCTCCATCCCCAACACACCCTCCATCCCCAACACGCTCTCCATCCCCAACACGCTCTCCATCCCCAACACGCTCTCCATCCCCAACACGCTCTCCATCCCCAACACGCTCTCCATCCCCAACACGCTCTCCATCCCCAACACGCTCTCCATCCCCAACACGCTCTCCTTCCCCAACACGCTCTCCATCCCCAACACGCTCCCCATCCCCAACACGCTCTCCATCCCCAACACGCTCTCCATCCCCAACACGCTCTCCATCCCCAACACGCTCTCCATCCCCAACACGCTCTCCATCCCCAACACACTCTCCATCACCAACACGCTCTCCATCCCCAACACACTCTCGCACGCCAACACACTCTCACTCCCCAAAACACTCTCTCCAACCCAAACACTCTCTCCATCCCCAACAAACTCTCCCTCCCCAGCACACTGTTAATCCCCAACACACTCTTAATCCCCAACACACACTCCATCCCCAACAAACTCTTAATCCCCAATACACTCTCCATCCCCAACACACTCTCCATCCCCAACACACTCTCCATCCCCAACACACTCTTAATCCCCAACACACTCTTAATCCCCAACACACACTCCATCCCCAACAAACTCTTAATCCCCAACACACTCTCCATCCCCAACACACTCTCCATACTCAACACACACTCCATCCCCAACACACTCTTAATCCCCAACACACTCTTAATCCCCAACACACACTCCATCCCCAACAAACTCTTAATCCCCAAGACACTCTCCATCCCCAACACACTCTCCATCCCCAACACGCTCTCCTTCCCCAACACACTCTCCAACCCCATCACACTCTTCTCCTCCAACACACTCTCCAAACCCAACACACTCTCCAGCCTCAACACACTCTCCAGCCTCAACACACTCTCCAACCCCAACACACTCTCCATCACCAACACGCTCTCCATCCCCAACACGCTCTCCCTCGCCAACACGCTCTCCAAACCCAACACACTATCAATCCCCAACACACTCTCCATCCCGAACACACTCTCCAAACCCTACACCATATCCATCCCCAACACGCTCTCCAAACCCTACACGCTCTCCATCCCCAACACGCTCTCCATCCCCAACACACTCTTAATCCCCAACACACACTCCATCCCCAACAAACTCTTAATCCCCAACACACTCTCCATCCCCAACACACTCTCCTTCCCTAACACACTCTCCATACTCAACACACACTCCATCCCCAACACACACTTAATCCCCAACACACTCTCCCTCCCCAACACACTCTCCCTCCCCAACACACTCTCCATCCCCAACACGCTCTCCATCCCGAACACGCTCTCCATCCCGAACACGCTCTCCATCCCGAACACGCTCTCCATCCCCAACACGCTCTCCATCCCCAACACGCTCTCCATCCCCAACACGCTCCCCATCCCCAACACGCTCCCCATCCCCAACACGCTCCCCATCCCCAACACGCTCTCCATCCCCAACACGCTCTCCATCCCCATCACGATCTCCATCCCCAACACGCGCCCCAGCCCCAACTCACACTCCATTCCCAACACACTCTCCATCCCCAACACACTCTCCATCCCCAACACACTCTCCATCCCCAACAAACTCTTAATCCCCAACACACTCTCCATCCCCAACACACTCTCCCTCACCAACACACTCTCCATCCCCAACACACTCTCCATCCCCAACACGCTCTCCATCCCCAACACGCTCTCCATCCCCAACACGCTCTCCATCCCCAACACACTCTCCCTCCCCAACACACTCTCCATCCCGAACACACTCTCCATCCCCAACACGCTCTCCATCCCCAACACGCTCTCCATCCCCAACACGCTCTCCATCCCCAACACGCTCCCCATCCCCAACACGCTCTCCATTCCCAACACGCTCTCCATCCCCAACACTCTCTCGATCCCCAACACGCTCTCCATCACCAACACGCTCTCCATCCCCAACACACTCTCGCACGCCAACACACTCTCACTCCCCAAAACACTCTCCATCCCCAACACACTCTCTCCAACCCAAACTCTCTCTCCATCCCCAACAACTCTCCCTCCCCAACACACTGTTAATCCCCAACACACTCTTAATCCCCAACACACACTCCATCCCCAACAAACTCTTAATCCCCAACACACTCTCCATCCCCAACACACTCTCCCTCACCAACACACTCTCCATCCCCAACACGCTCTCCATCCCCAACACGCTCTCCATCCCCAACACCCTCTCCATCCCCAACACACTCTCCCTCCCCAACACACTCTCCATCCCCAACACACTCTCCATCCCCAACACGCTCTCCATCCCCAACACGCTCTCCATCCCCAACACGCTCTCCATCCCCAACACGCTCCCCATCCCCAGCACGGTCTCCATTCCCAACACGCTCTCCATCCCCAACACGCTCTCGATCCCCAACACGCTCTCCATCACCAACACGCTCTCCATCCCTAACACACTCTCGCACGCCAACACACTCTCACTCCCCAAAACACTCTCCATCCCCAACACACTCTCTCCAACCCAAACTCTCTCTCCATCCCCAACAAACTCTCCCTCCCCAACACACTGTTAATCCCCAACACACTCTTAATCCCCAACACACACTCCATCCCCAACAAACTCTTAATCCCCAACACACTCTCCATCCCCAACACACTCTCCCTCACCAACACACTCTCCCTCCCCAACACACTCTCCCTCACCAACTCACTCACCATCCACAACACACTCTCCATCCACAACACACTCTCCATCCACAACACACTCTCCATCCACAACACACTCTCCATCCACAACACACTCTCCATCCACAACACACTCTCCATCCCCAACACACTCTCCATCCCCAACACACTCTCCATCCCCAACACACTCTCCATCCCCAACACACTCTCCATCCCCAACACACTCTCCATCCCCAACACACTCTCCATCCGCAACACACTCTCCCTCCCCAACACACTCTCCCTCCCCAACACACTCTCCCTCCCCAACACACTCTCCCTCACCAACTCACTCACCATCCCCAACACACTCTCCCTCCCCAACACACTCTCCCTCCCCAACACACTCTCCCTCCCCAACACACTCTCCATCCACAACACACTCTCCATCCACAACACACTCTCCATCCACAACACACTCTCCATCCCCAACACACTCTCCCTCCCCAACACACTCTCCCCCCCCAACACACTCTCCCTCCCCAACACACTCTCCATCCACAACACACTCTCCATCCACAACACACTCTCCATCCACAACACACTCTCCATCCCCAACACACTCTCCATCACCAACACACTCTCCATCACCAACACACTCTCCATCCCCAGCACGATCTGCCTCCCCAACACACTCTCCCTCCCCAACATACTCTCCCTCCCCAACACACTCTCCATCCACAACACACTCTCCATCCACAACACACTCTCCATCCACAACACACTCTCCATCCACAACACACTCTCCCTCCCCAACACACTCTCCCTCCCCAACACACTCTCCCACACCAGCTCACTCACCATCCACAACTCACTCACCATCCACAACACACTCTCCATCCACAACACACTCTCCATCCACAACATACTCTCCATCCCCAACACACTCTCCGTCCCCAACACACTCTCCGTCCCCAACACACTCTCCATCACCAACACACTCTCCATCCCCAACACGATCTGCCTCCCCAACACACTATCCCTCCCCAACACACTCTCCCTCCCCAACACACACTCCATCCCCAACAAACTCTTAATCCCCAACACACTCTCCATCCCCAACACACTCTCCATCCCCAACACACTCTCCATCCCTAACACACTCTCCATACTCAACACACACTCCATCCCCAACACACTCTTAATCCCCAACACACTCTTAACCCATAACACACTCTTAATCCCCAACACACACTCCATCCCCAAGACACTCTCCATCCCCAACACACTCTCCATTCCCAACACGCTCTCCTTCCCCAACACACTCTCCAACCCCATCACACTCTCCAACCCCATCACACTCTTCTTCTCCAACACACTCTTCTTCTCCAACACACTCTCCAAACCCTACACCATCTCCATCCCCAACACGCTCTCCAAACCCAACACGCTCTCCATCCCCAACACGCTCTCCATCCCCAAAACACTCTCCCTCCCCAACACACTCTCCCTCCCCAACAAACTCTCCCTCCCCAACACACTCTCCCTCCCCAACTCACTCACCACCCACAACTCATTCACCATCCACAACACACTCTCCATCCACAACACACTCTCCATCCACAACACACTCTCCATCCACAACACACTCTCCATCCACAACACACTCTCCATCCACAACACACTCTCCATCCACAACACACTCTCCATCCCCAACACAGTCTCCATCCCCAACACACTCTCCATCCCCAACACGATCTGCCTCCCCAACACACTCTCCCTCCTCAACACACTCTCCATCCCGAACACGCTCTCCATCCCCATCATGCTCTCCATCCCCATCACGATCTCCATCCCCAACACGCTCCCCAGCCCCAACTCACTCTCCATTCCCAACACACTCTCCATCCCCAACACACTCTCCCTCCCCAACACACTCTCCATCCCCAACACGCTCTCCATCCCCAACACGCTCTCCATCCCCAACACGATCTCCATCCCCAACACGATCTCCATCCCCAACACGATCTCCCTCCCCGACACACTCTCCCTCCCCAACACACTCTCCCTCCCCAACAAACTCTCCATCCCCAAAACACTCTCCATCCCCAACACGCTCTCCATCCCCAACACGCTCTCCATCCCCAACACGCTCGCCATCCCCAACACGCTCTCCATCCCCAACACGCTCTCCATCCCCAACACGCTCTCCATCACCAACACGCTCTCCATCCCCAACACACTCTCGCACGCCAACACACTCTCACTCCCCAACACACTCTCACTCCCCAACACACTCTCACTCCCCAACACACTCTCACTCCCCAACACACTCTCACTCCCCAACACACTCTCACTCCCCAACACACTCTCCAACCCAAACACTCTCTCCAACCCAAACACTCTCTCCAACCCAAACACTCTCTCCTTCCCCAACAAACTCTCCCTCCCCAACACACTGTTAATCCCCAACACACTCTTAATCCCCAACACACACTCCATCCCCAACAAACTCTTAATCCCCAACACACTCTCCATTCCCAACACACTCTCCATCCCCAACACACTCTCCATCCCCAACACACTCGCCATACTCAACACACACTCCATCCCCAACACACTCTCAATCCCCAACACACTCTTAATCCCCAACACACTCTTAATCCCCAACACACACTCCATCCCCAACAAACTCTTAATCCCCAACACACTCTCCATCCCCAACACGCTCTCCTTCCCCAACACACTCTCCAACCCCATCACACTCTTCTTCTCCAACACACTCTCCAAACCCAACACACTCTCCAGCCTCAACACACTCTCCAACCCCAACACACCCTCCATCCCCAACACGCTCTCCTTCCCCAACACGCTCTCCCTCGCCAACACGCTCTCCAAACGCAACACACTCTCCTTCCCCAACACACTCTCCAACCCCAACACACCCTCCATCCCCAACACGCTCTCCATCCCCAACACGCTCTCCCTCGCCAACACGCTCTCCAAACGCAACACACTCTCCTTCCCCAACACACTCTCCATCCACAACACACTCTCCATCCACAACACACTCTCCATCCACAACACACTCTCCATCCCGAACACACTCTCCATCCCGAACACACTCTCCAAACCCTACACCATCTCCATCCCCAACACGCTCTCCATCCCCAACACGCTCTCCATCCCCAACACGCTCTCCATCCCCAACACGCTCTTCCTCCCCAACACACTCTCCTTCCCCAACACACTCTCCATCCACAACACACTCTCCATCCACAACACACTCTCCATCCACAACACACTCTCCATCCACAACACACTCTCCATAATCAACACACTCTCCATAATCAACACACTCTCCATAATCAACACACTCTCCATTCTCAACACACTCTCCATTCTCAACACACTCTCCATCCACAACACACTCTCCATCCACAACACACTCTCCATCCACAACACACTCTCCATCCTCAACACACTCTCCATACTCAACACACTCTCCATACTCAACACACTCTCCATACTCAACACTCTCTCCATACTCAACACACTCTCCATACTCAACACGCACTCCATCCCCAACACGCTCTCCATCCCAACACACTCTCCATCTCCAACATACTCTCCATCTCCAACACACTCTCCATCTCCAACACACTCTCCATCTCCAACATACTCTCCCTCCCCAACACACTCTCCCTCCCCAACACACTCTCCCTCCCCAACACACTCTCCCTCCCCAACACACTCTCCATCCCCAACACACTCTCCATCCCCAACTCACTCTCTATCCCCAACACACTCACCATCCACAACACACTCTCCATCCACAACACACTCTCCATCCCCAACACACTCTTAATCCACAACACACTCTCCATCCCCAACACACTCTCCATCCCCAACACACTCTCCATCCACAACACGATCTGCCTCCCCAACACACTCTCCCTCCCCAACACACTCTCCCTCCCCAACACACTCTCCCTCCCTAACATATTCTCCATCCCCAACACACTCTCCTTCCCCAACACACCCTCCATCCCTCACACACTCCCCATCCTCAACACGCTCTCCATCCTCATCAAGCTCTCCATCCTCATCACGCTCTACTTCCCCAACACACTCTCCTTCCCCAACACGATCTCCTTCCCCGACACAATCTCCTTCCCCAACACGCTCTCCATCCCCATCATGCTCTCCATCCCCATCATGCTCTCCATCCCCATCACGATCTCCATCCCCAACACGCTCCCCAGCCCCAACTCACTCTCCATTCCCAACACACTCTCCATCCCCAACACACTCTCCATCCACAACACACTCTCCATCCACAACACACTCTCCATCCACAACACACTCTCCATCCCGAACACACTCTCCATCCCGAACACACTCTCCAAACCCTACACCATCTCCATCCCCAACACGCTCTCCATCCCCAACACGCTCTCCATCCCCAACACGCTCTCCATCCCCAACACGCTCTTCCTCCCCAACACACTCTCCTTCCCCAACACACTCTCCATCCACAACACACTCTCCATCCACAACACACTCTCCATCCACAACACACTCTCCATCCACAACACACTCTCCATAATCAACACACTCTCCATAATCAACACACTCTCCATAATCAACACACTCTCCATTCTCAACACACTCTCCATTCTCAACACACTCTCCATCCACAACACACTCTCCATCCACAACACACTCTCCATCCACAACACACTCTCCATCCTCAACACACTCTCCATACTCAACACACTCTCCATACTCAACACACTCTCCATACTCAACACTCTCTCCATACTCAACACACTCTCCATACTCAACACGCACTCCATCCCCAACACGCTCTCCATCCCAACACACTCTCCATCTCCAACATACTCTCCATCTCCAACACACTCTCCATCTCCAACACACTCTCCATCTCCAACATACTCTCCCTCCCCAACACACTCTCCCTCCCCAACACACTCTCCCTCCCCAACACACTCTCCATCCCCAACACACTCTCCATCCCCAACTCACTCTCTATCCCCAACACACTCACCATCCACAACACACTCTCCATCCACAACACACTCTCCATCCCCAACACACTCTTAATCCACAACACACTCTCCATCCCCAACACACTCTCCATCCCCAACACACTCTCCATCCACAACACGATCTGCCTCCCCAACACACTCTCCCTCCCCAACACACTCTCCCTCCCCAACACACTCTCCCTCCCTAACATATTCTCCATCCCCAACACACTCTCCTTCCCCAACACACCCTCCATCCCTCACACACTCCCCATCCTCAACACGCTCTCCATCCTCATCAAGCTCTCCATCCTCATCACGCTCTACTTCCCCAACACACTCTCCTTCCCCAACACGATCTCCTTCCCCGACACAATCTCCTTCCCCAACACGCTCTCCATCCCCATCATGCTCTCCATCCCCATCATGCTCTCCATCCCCATCACGATCTCCATCCCCAACACGCTCCCCAGCCCCAACTCACTCTCCATTCCCAACACACTCTCCATCCCCAACACACTCTCCCTCCCCAACACACTCTCCAAACCGAACACACTCTCCATCCCCAACACGCTCTCCATCCCCAACACGCTCTCCATCCCCAACACGCTCTCCATCCCCAACTCACTCTCCATCCCCAACACACTCTCCATCCCCAACACACTCTCCTTCCCCAACAAACTCTCCCTCCCCAACACACACTCCAAACCGAACACACTCTCCATCCCCAACACACTCTCCATCCCCAACACGCTCTCCATCCCCAACACGCTCTCCATCCCCAACTCACTCTCCATCCCCAACTCACTCTCCATCCCCAACACACTCTCCATCCCCAACACACTCTCCATCCCCAACACACTCTCCATCCCCAACACACTCTCCATCCCCAACACACCCTCCATCCCCAACACGCTCTCCATCCCCAACACGCTCTCCATCCCCAATACGCTCTCCATCCCCAACACGCTCTCCATCCCCAACACGCTCTCCATCCCCAACACGCTCTCCATCCCCAACACGCTCTCCTTCCCCAACACGCTCTCCATCCCCAACACGCTCCCCATCCCCAACACGCTCTCCATCCCCAACACGCTCTCCATCCCCAACACGCTCTCCATCCCCAACACGCTCTCCATCCCCAACACGCTCTCCATCCCCAACACGCTCTCCATCACCAACACGCTCTCCATCCCCAACACACTCTCGCACGCCAACACACTCTCACTCCCCAAAACACTCTCTCCAACCCAAACACTCTCTCCTTCCCCAACACACTCTCCAACCCCAACACACCCTCCATCCCCAACACGCTCTCCATCCCCAACACGCTCTCCCTCGCCAACACGCTCTCCAAACGCAACACACTCTCCTTCCCCAACACACTCTCCATCCACAACACACTCTCCATCCACAACACACTCTCCATCCCGAACACACTCTCCATCCACAACACACTCTCCAAACCCTACACCATCTCCATCCCCAACACGCTCTCCAAACCCAACACGCTCTCCATCCCCAACACGCTCTCCATCCCCAACACGCTCTTCCTCCCCAACACACTCTCCTTCCCCAACACACTCTCCATCCACAACACACTCTCCATCCACAACACACTCTCCATCCACAACACACTCTCCATCCACAACACACTCTCCATCCACAACACACTCTCCATAATCAACACACTCTCCATAATCAACACACTCTCCATTCTCAACACACTCTCCATTCTCAACACACTCTCCATCCACAACACACTCTCCATCCACAACACACTCTCCATCCACAACACACTCTCCATCCTCAACACACTCTCCATACTCAACACACTCTCCATACTCAACACTCTCTCCATACTCAACACACTCTCCATACTCAACACGCACTCCATCCCCAACACGCTCTCCATCCCAACACACTCTCCATCTCCAACATACTCTCCATCTCCAACACACTCTCCATCTCCAACACACTCTCCATCTCCAACATACTCTCCCTCCCCAACACACTCTCCCTCCCCAACACACTCTCCCTCCCCAACACACTCTCCCTCCCCAACACACTCTCCATCCCCAACACACTCTCCATCCCCAACTCACTCTCTATCCCCAACACACTCACCATCCACAACACACTCTCCATCCACAACACACTCTCCATCCACAACACACTCTCCATCCCCAACACACTCTTAATCCACAACACACTCTCCATCCCCAACACACTCTCCATCCCCAACACACTCTCCATCCACAACACGACTGCCTCCCCAACACACTCTCCCTCCCCAACACACTCTCCCTCCCCAACACACTCTCCCTCCCTAACATATTCTCCATCCCCAACACACTCTCCTTCCCCAACACACCCTCCATCCCTCACACACTCCCCATCCTCAACACGCTCTCCATCCTCATCAAGCTCTCCATCCTCATCACGCTCTACTTCCCCAACACACTCTCCTTCCCCAACACGATCTCCTTCCCCGACACAATCTCCTTCCCCAACACGCTCTCCATCCCCATCATGCTCTCCATCCCCATCATGCTCTCCATCCCCATCACGATCTCCATCCCCAACACGCTCCCCAGCCCCAACTCACTCTCCATTCCCAACACACTCTCCATCCCCAACACACTCTCCCTCCCCAACACACTCTCCAAACCGAACACACTCTCCATCCCCAACACGCTCTCCATCCCCAACACGCTCTCCATCCCCAACACGCTCTCCATCCCCAACTCACTCTCCATCCCCAACACACTCTCCATCCCCAACACACTCTCCATCCCCAACAAACTCTCCCTCCCCAACACACACTCCAAACCGAACACACTCTCCATCCCCAACACACTCTCCATCCCCAACACGCTCTCCATCCCCAACACGCTCTCCATCCCCAACTCACTCTCCATCCCCAACACACTCTCCATCCCCAACACACTCTCCATCCCCAACACACTCTCCATCCCCAACACACCCTCCATCCCCAACACGCTCTCCATCCCCAACACGCTCTCCATCCCCAACACGCTCTCCATCCCCAACACGCTCTCCATCCCCAACACGCTCTCCATCCCCAACACGCTCTCCATCCCCAACACGCTCTCCTTCCCCAACACGCTCTCCATCCCCAACACGCTCCCCATCCCCAACACGCTCTCCATCCCCAACACGCTCTCCATCCCCAACACGCTCTCCATCCCCAACACGCTCTCCATCCCCAACACGCTCTCCATCCCCAACACACTCTCCATCACCAACACGCTCTCCATCCCCAACACACTCTCGCACGCCAACACACTCTCACTCCCCAAAACACTCTCTCCAACCCAAACACTCTCTCCATCCCCAACAAACTCTCCCTCCCCAGCACACTGTTAATCCCCAACACACTCTTAATCCCCAACACACACTCCATCCCCAACAAACTCTTAATCCCCAATACACTCTCCATCCCCAACACACTCTCCATCCCCAACACACTCTCCATCCCCAACACACTCTTAATCCCCAACACACTCTTAATCCCCAACACACACTCCATCCCCAACAAACTCTTAATCCCCAACACACTCTCCATCCCCAACACACTCTCCATACTCAACACACACTCCATCCCCAACACACTCTTAATCCCCAACACACTCTTAATCCCCAACACACACTCCATCCCCAACAAACTCTTAATCCCCAAGACACTCTCCATCCCCAACACACTCTCCATCCCCAACACGCTCTCCTTCCCCAACACACTCTCCAACCCCATCACACTCTTCTCCTCCAACACACTCTCCAAACCCAACACACTCTCCAGCCTCAACACACTCTCCAGCCTCAACACACTCTCCAACCCCAACACACTCTCCATCACCAACACGCTCTCCATCCCCAACACGCTCTCCCTCGCCAACACGCTCTCCAAACCCAACACACTATCAATCCCCAACACACTCTCCATCCCGAACACACTCTCCAAACCCTACACCATATCCATCCCCAACACGCTCTCCAAACCCTACACGCTCTCCATCCCCAACACGCTCTCCATCCCCAACACACTCTTAATCCCCAACACACACTCCATCCCCAACAAACTCTTAATCCCCAACACACTCTCCATCCCCAACACACTCTCCTTCCCTAACACACTCTCCATACTCAACACACACTCCATCCCCAACACACACTTAATCCCCAACACACTCTCCCTCCCCAACACACTCTCCCTCCCCAACACACTCTCCATCCCCAACACGCTCTCCATCCCGAACACGCTCTCCATCCCGAACACGCTCTCCATCCCGAACACGCTCTCCATCCCCAACACGCTCTCCATCCCCAACACGCTCTCCATCCCCAACACGCTCCCCATCCCCAACACGCTCCCCATCCCCAACACGCTCCCCATCCCCAACACGCTCTCCATCCCCAACACGCTCTCCATCCCCATCACGATCTCCATCCCCAACACGCGCCCCAGCCCCAACTCACACTCCATTCCCAACACACTCTCCATCCCCAACACACTCTCCATCCCCAACACACACTCCATCCCCAACAAACTCTTAATCCCCAACACACTCTCCATCCCCAACACACTCTCCCTCACCAACACACTCTCCATCCCCAACACACTCTCCATCCCCAACACGCTCTCCATCCCCAACACGCTCTCCATCCCCAACACGCTCTCCATCCCCAACACACTCTCCCTCCCCAACACACTCTCCATCCCGAACACACTCTCCATCCCCAACACGCTCTCCATCCCCAACACGCTCTCCATCCCCAACACGCTCTCCATCCCCAACACGCTCCCCATCCCCAACACGCTCTCCATTCCCAACACGCTCTCCATCCCCAACACTCTCTCGATCCCCAACACGCTCTCCATCACCAACACGCTCTCCATCCCCAACACACTCTCGCACGCCAACACACTCTCACTCCCCAAAACACTCTCCATCCCCAACACACTCTCTCCAACCCAAACTCTCTCTCCATCCCCAACAAACTCTCCCTCCCCAACACACTGTTAATCCCCAACACACTCTTAATCCCCAACACACACTCCATCCCCAACAAACTCTTAATCCCCAACACACTCTCCATCCCCAACACACTCTCCCTCACCAACACACTCTCCATCCCCAACACGCTCTCCATCCCCAACACGCTCTCCATCCCCAACACCCTCTCCATCCCCAACACACTCTCCCTCCCCAACACACTCTCCATCCCCAACACACTCTCCATCCCCAACACGCTCTCCATCCCCAACACGCTCTCCATCCCCAACACGCTCTCCATCCCCAACACGCTCTCCATCCCCAACACGCTCCCCATCCCCAGCACAGTCTCCATTCCCAACACGCTCTCCATCCCCAACACGCTCTCGATCCCCAACACGCTCTCCATCACCAACACGCTCTCCATCCCCAACACACTCTCGCACGCCAACACACTCTCACTCCCCAAAACACTCTCCATCCCCAACACACTCTCTCCAACCCAAACTCTCTCTCCATCCCCAACAAACTCTCCCTCCCCAACACACTGTTAATCCCCAACACACTCTTAATCCCCAACACACACTCCATCCCCAACAAACTCTTAATCCCCAACACACTCTCCATCCCCAACACACTCTCCCTCACCAACACACTCTCCCTCTCCAACACACTCTCCCTCACCAACTCACTCACCATCCACAACACACTCTCCATCCACAACACACTCTCCATCCACAACACACTCTCCATCCACAACACACTCTCCATCCACAACACACTCTCCATCCACAACACACTCTCCATCCCCAACACACTCTCCATCCCCAACACACTCTCCATCCGCAACACACTCTCCCTCCCCAACACACTCTCCCTCCCCAACACACTCTCCCTCCCCAACACACTCTCCCTCACCAACTCACTCACCATCCCCAACACACTCTCCCTCCCCAACACACTCTCCCTCCCCAACACACTCTCCCTCCCCAACACACTCTCCATCCACAACACACTCTCCATCCACAACACACTCTCCATCCACAACACACTCTCCATCCCCAACACACTCTCCCTCCCCAACACACTCTCCCCCCCCAACACACTCTCCCTCCCCAACACACTCTCCATCCACAACACACTCTCCATCCACAACACACTCTCCATCCACAACACACTCTCCATCCCCAACACACTCTCCATCACCAACACACTCTCCATCACCAACACACTCTCCATCCCCAGCACGATCTGCCTCCCCAACACACTCTCCCTCCCCAACATACTCTCCCTCCCCAACACACTCTCCATCCACAACACACTCTCCATCCACAACACACTCTCCATCCACAACACACTCTCCATCCACAACACACTCTCCCTCCCCAACACACTCTCCCTCCCCAACACACTCTCCCACACCAGCTCACTCACCATCCACAACTCACTCACCATCCACAACACACTCTCCATCCACAACACACTCTCCATCCACAACATACTCTCCATCCCCAACACACTCTCCGTCCCCAACACACTCTCCGTCCCCAACACACTCTCCATCACCAACACACTCTCCATCCCCAACACGATCTGCCTCCCCAACACACTATCCCTCCCCAACACACTCTCCCTCCCCAACACACACTCCATCCCCAACAAACTCTTAATCCCCAACACACTCTCCATCCCCAACACACTCTCCATCCCCAACACACTCTCCATCCCTAACACACTCTCCATACTCAACACACACTCCATCCCCAACACACTCTTAATCCCCAACACACTCTTTACCCCCAACACACTCTTAATCCCCAACACACACTCCATCCCCAAGACACTCTCCATCCCCAACACACTCTCCATTCCCAACACGCTCTCCTTCCCCAACACACTCTCCAACCCCATCACACTCTCCAACCCCATCACACTCTCCAACCCCATCACACTCTTCTTCTCCAACACACTCTTCTTCTCCAACACACTCTCCAAACCCTACACCATCTCCATCCCCAACACGCTCTCCAAACCCAACACGCTCTCCATCCCCAACACGCTCTCCATCCCCAAAACACTCTCCCTCCCCAACACACTCTCCCTCCCCAACAAACTCTCCCTCCCCAACACACTCTCCCTCACCAACTCACTCACCACCCACAACTCATTCACAATCCACAACACACTCTCCATCCACAACACACTCTCCATCCACAACACACTCTCCATCCACAACACACTCTCCATCCACAACACACTCTCCATCCACAACACACTCTCCATCCACAACACACTCTCCATCCCCAACACAGTCTCCATCCCCAACACACTCTCCATCCCCAACACGATCTGCCTCCCCAACACACTCTCCCTCCCCAACACACTCTCCCTTCCCAACACACTCTCCCTCCCCAACAAACTCTCCCTCCCCAACACACTCTCCCTCACCAACTCACTCACCACCCACAACTCATTCACCATCCACAACACACTCTCCATCCACAACACACTCTCCATCCACAACACACTCTCCATCCACAACACACTCTCCATCCCCAACACGCTCTCCATTCCCAACACGCTCTCCATCCCCAACACTCTCTCGATCCCCAACACGCTCTCCATCACCAACACGCTCTCCATCCCCAACACACTCTCGCACGCCAACACACTCTCACTCCCCAAAACACTCTCCATCCCCAACACACTCTCTCCAACCCAAACTCTCTCTCCATCCCCAACAAACTCTCCCTCCCCAACACACTGTTAATCCCCAACACACTCTTAATCCCCAACACACACTCCATCCCCAACAAACTCTTAATCTCCAACACACTCTCCATCCCCAACACACTCTCCCTCACCAACACACTCTCCATCCCCAACACGCTCTCCATCCCCAACACGCTCTCCATCCCCAACACGCTCTCCATCCCCAACACCCTCTCCATCCCCAACACACTCTCCCTCCCCAACACACTCTCCATCCCGAACACACTCTCCATCCCCAACACGCTCTCCATCCCCAACACGCTCTCCATCCCCAACACGCTCTCCATTCCCAACACGCTCCCCATCCCCAACACGCTCTCCATTCCCAACACGCTCTCCATCCCCAACACGCTCTCGATCCCCAACACGCTCTCCATCACCAACACGCTCTCCATCCCCAACACACTCTCGCACGCCAACACACTCTCACTCCCCAAAACACTCTCCATCCCCAACATACTCTCTCCAACCCAAACTCTCTCTCCATCCCCAACAAACTCTCCCTCCCCAACACACTGTTAATCCCCAACACACTCTTAATCCCCAACACACACTCCATCCCAACAAACTCTTAATCCCCAACACACTCTCCATCCCCAACACACTCTCCCTCACCAACACACTCTCCCTCCCCAACACACTCTCCCTCACCAACTCACTCACCATCCACAACACACTCTCCATCCACAACACACTCTCCATCCACAACACACTCTCCATCCACAACACACTCTCCATCCACAACACACTCTCCATCCACAACACACTCTCCATCCCCAACACACTCTCCATCCCCAACACACTCTCCATCCCCAACACACTCTCCATCCGCAACACACTCTCCCTCCCCAACACACTCTCCCTCCCCAACACACTCTCCCTCCCCAACACACTCTCCCTCACCAACTCACTCACCATCCCCAACACACTCTCCCTCCCCAACACACTCTCCCTCCCCAACACACTCTCCCTCCCCAACACACTCTCCATCCACAACACACTCTCCATCCACAACACACTCTCCATCCACAACACACTCTCCATCCCCAACACACTCTCCATCACCAACACACTCTCCATCACCAACACACTCTCCATCCCCAGCACGATCTGCCTCCCCAACACACTCTCCCTCCCCAACATACTCTCCCTCCCCAACACACTCTCCATCCACAACACACTCTCCATCCACAACACACTCTCCATCCACAACACACTCTCCATCCACAACACACTCTCCCTCCCCAACACACTCTCCCTCCCCAACACACTCTCCCACACCAGCTCACTCACCATCCACAACTCACTCACCATCCACAACACACTCTCCATCCACAACACACTCTCCATCCACAACATACTCTCCATCCCCAACACACTCTCCATCCCCAACACACTCTCCGTCCCCAACACACTCTCCGTCCCCAACACACTCTCCATCACCAACACACTCTCCATCCCCAACACGATCTGCCTCCCCAACACACTATCCCTCCCCAACACACTCTCCCTCCCCAACACACACTCCATCCCCAACAAACTCTTAATCCCCAACACACTCTCCATCCCCAACACACTCTCCATCCCCAACACACTCTCCATCCCTAACACACTCTCCATACTCAACACACACTCCATCCCCAACACACTCTTAATCCCCAACACACTCTTAACCCCCAACACACTCTTAATCCCCAACACACACTCCATCCCCAAGACACTCTCCATCCCCAACACACTCTCCATTCCCAACACGCTCTCCTTCCCCAACACACTCTCCAACCCCATCACACTCTCCAACCCCATCACACTCTTCTTCTCCAACACACTCTTCTTCTCCAACACACTCTCCAAACCCTACACCATCTCCATCCCCAACACGCTCTCCAAACCCAACACGCTCTCCATCCCCAACACGCTCTCCATCCCCAAAACACTCTCCCTCCCCAACACACTCTCCCTCCCCAACAAACTCTCCCTCCCCAACACACTCTCCCTCACCAACTCACTCACCACCCACAACTCATTCACCATCCACAACACACTCTCCATCCACAACACACTCTCCATCCACAACACACTCTCCATCCACAACACACTCTCCATCCACAACACACTCTCCATCCACAACACACTCTCCATCCACAACACACTCTCCATCACCAACACAGTCTCCATCCCCAACACACTCTCCATCCCCAACACGATCTGCCTCCCCAACACACTCTCCCTCCCCAACACACTCTCCCTTCCCAACACACTCTCCCTCCCCAACAAACTCTCCCTCCCCAACACACTCTCCCTCACCAACTCACTCACCACCCACAACTCATTCACCATCCACAACACACTCTCCATCCACAACACACTCTCCATCCACAACACACTCTCCATCCACAACACACTCTCCATCCCCAACACGCTCTCCATTCCCAACACGCTCTCCATCCCCAACACTCTCTCGATCCCCAACACGCTCTCCATCACCAACACGCTCTCCATCCCCAACACACTCTCGCACGCCAACACACTCTCACTCCCCAAAACACTCTCCATCCCCAACACACTCTCTCCAACCCAAACTCTCTCTCCATCCCCAGCAAACTCTCCCTCCCCAACACACTGTTAATCCCCAACACACTCTTAATCCCCAACACACACTCCATCCCCAACAAACTCTTAATCCCCAACACACTCTCCATCCCCAACACACTCTCCCTCACCAACACACTCTCCATCCCCAACACGCTCTCCATCCCCAACACGCTCTCCATCCCCAACACGCTCTCCATCCCCAACACCCTCTCCATCCCCAACACACTCTCCCTCCCCAACACACTCTCCATCCCCAACACACTCTCCATCCCCAACACGCTCTCCATCCCCAACACGCTCTCCATCCCCAACACGCTCTCCATCCCCAACACGCTCCCCATCCCCAACACGCTCTCCATTCCCAACACGCTCTCCATCCCCAACACGCTCTCGATCCCCAACACGCTCTCCATCACCAACACGCTCTCCATCCCCAACACACTCTCGCACGCCAACACACTCTCACTCCCCAAAACACTCTCCATCCCCAACACACTCTCTCCAACCCAAACTCTCTCTCCATCCCCAACAAACTCTCCCTCCCCAACACACTGTTAATCCCCAACACACTCTTAATCCCCAACACACACTCCATCCCCAACAAACTCTTAATCCCCAACACACTCTCCATCCCCAACACACTCTCCCTCACCAACACACTCTCCCTCCCCAACACACTCTCCCTCACCAACTCACTCACCATCCACAACACACTCTCCATCCACAACACACTCTCCATCCACAACACACTCTCCATCCACAACACACTCTCCATCCACAACACACTCTCCATCCACAACACACTCTCCATCCACAACACACTCTCCATCCCCAACACACTCTCCATCCCCAACACACTCTCCATCCCCAACACACTCTCCATCCCCAACACACTCTCCATCCGCAACACACTCTCCCTCCCCAACACACTCTCCCTCCCCAACACACTCTCCCTCCCCAACACACTCTCCCTCACCAACTCACTCACCATCCCCAACACACTCTCCCTCCCCAACACACTCTCCCTCCCCAACACACTCTCCCTCCCCAACACACTCTCCATCCACAACACACTCTCCATCCACAACACACTCTCCATCCACAACACACTCTCCATCCCCAACACACTCTCCCTCCCCAACACACTCTCCCTCCCCAACACACTCTCCCTCCCCAACACACTCTCCATCCACAACACACTCTCCATCCACAACACACTCTCCATCCACAACACACTCTCCATCCCCAACACACTCTCCATCACCAACACACTCTCCATCACCAACACACTCTCCATCCCCAGCACGATCTGCCTCCCCAACACACTCTCCCTCCCCAACATACTCTCCCTCCCCAACACACTCTCCATCCACAACACACTCTCCATCCACAACACACTCTCCATCCACAACACACTCTCCATCCACAACACACTCTCCCTCCCCAACACACTCTCCCTCCCCAACACACTCTCCCACACCAGCTCACTCACCATCCACAACTCACTCACCATCCACAACACACTCTCCATCCACAACACACTCTCCATCCACAACATACTCTCCATCCCCAACACACTCTCCATCCCCAACACACTCTCCGTCCCCAACACACTCTCCGTCCCCAACACACTCTCCATCACCAACACACTCTCCATCCCCAACACGATCTGCCTCCCCAACACACTATCCCTCCCCAACACACTCTCCCTCCCCAACACACACTCCATCCCCAACAAACTCTTAATCCCCAACACACTCTCCATCCCCAACACACACTCCATCCCCAACACACTCTCCATCCCCAACACACTCTTAACCCCCAACACACTCTTAATCCCCAACACACACTCCATCCCCAAGACACTCTCCATCCCCAACACACTCTCCATTCCCAACACGCTCTCCTTCCCCAACACACTCTCCAACCCCATCACACTCTCCAACCCCATCACACTCTTCTTCTCCAACACACTCTTCTTCTCCAACACACTCTCCAAACCCTACACCATCTCCATCCCCAACACGCTCTCCAAACCCAACACGCTCTCCATCCCCAACACACTCTCCATCCCCAAAACACTCTCCCTCCCCAACACACTCTCCCTCCCCAACAAACTCTCCCTCCCCAACACACTCTCCCTCACCAACTCACTCACCACCCACAACTCATTCACCATCCACAACACACTCTCCATCCACAACACACTCTCCATCCACAACACACTCTCCATCCACAACACACTCTCCATCCACAACACACTCTCCATCCACAACACACTCTCCATCCACAACACACTCTCCATCCCCAACACAGTCTCCATCCCCAACACACTCTCCATCCCCAACACGATCTGCCTCCCCAACACACTCTCCCTCCCCAACACACTCTCCCTTCCCAACACACTCTCCCTCCCCAACAAACTCTCCCTCCCCAACACACTCTCCCTCACCAACTCACTCACCACCCACAACTCATTCACCATCCACAACACACTCTCCATCCACAACACACTCTCCATCCACAACACACTCTCCATCCCCAACACGCTCTCCATTCCCAACACGCTCTCCATCCCCAACACTCTCTCGATCCCCAACACGCTCTCCATCACCAACACGCTCTCCATCCCCAACACACTCTCGCACGCCAACACACTCTCACTCCCCAAAACACTCTCCATCCCCAACACACTCTCTCCAACCCAAACTCTCTCTCCATCCCCAACAAACTCTCCCTCCCCAACACACTGTTAATCCCCAACACACTCTTAATCCCCAACACACACTCCATCCCCAACAAACTCTTAATCCCCAACACACTCTCCATCCCCAACACACTCTCCCTCACCAACACACTCTCCATCCCCAACACGCTCTCCATCCCCAACACGCTCTCCATCCCCAACACGCTCTCCATCCCCAACACCCTCTCCATCCCCAACACACTCTCCCTCCCCAACACACTCTCCATCCCCAACACGCTCTCCATCCCCAACACGCTCTCCATCCCCAACACGCTCTCCATCCCCAACACGCTCTCCATCCCCAACACGCTCTCCATCCCCAACACGCTCCCCATCCCCAACACGCTCTCCATTCCCAACACGCTCTCGATCCCCAACACGCTCTCCATCACCAACACGCTCTCCATCCCCAACACACTCTCGCAAGCCAACACACTCTCACTCCCCAAAACACTCTCCATCCCCAACACACTCTCTCCAACCCAAACTCTCTCTCCATCCCCAACAAACTCTCCCTCCCCAACACACTGTTAATCCCCAACACACTCTTAATCCCCAACACACACTCCATCCCCAACAAACTCTTAATCCCCAACACACTCTCCATCCCCAACACACTCTCCCTCACCAACACACTCTCCCTCCCCAACACACTCTCCCTCACCAACTCACTCACCATCCACAACACACTCTCCATCCACAACACACTCTCCATCCACAACACACTCTCCATCCACAACACACTCTCCATCCACAACACACTCTCCATCCACAACACACTCTCCATCCACAACACACTCTCCATCCACAACACACTCTCCATCCCCAACACACTCTCCATCCCCAACACACTCTCCATCCCCAACACACTCTCCATCCCCAACACACTCTCCATCCGCAACACACTCTCCCTCCCCAACACACTCTCCCTCCCCAACACACTCTCCCTCCCCAACACACTCTCCCTCACCAACTCACTCACCATCCCCAACACACTCTCCCTCCCCAACACACTCTCCCTCCCCAACACACTCTCCCTCCCCAACACACTCTCCATCCACAACACACTCTCCATCCACAACACACTCTCCATCCACAACACACTCTCCATCCCCAACACACTCTCCCTCCCCAACACACTCTCCCTCCCCAACACACTCTCCCTCCCCAACACACTCTCCATCCACAACACACTCTCCATCCACAACACACTCTCCATCCACAACACACTCTCCATCCCCAACACACTCTCCATCACCAACACACTCTCCATCACCAACACACTCTCCATCCCCAACACACTCTCCATCACCAACACACTCTCCATCCACAACACACTCTCCATCCCCAACACACTCTCCATCACCAACACACTCTCCATCACCAACACGCTCTCGATCCCCAACACGCTCTCCATCACCAACACGCTCTCCATCCCCAACACACTCTCGCACGCCAACACACTCTCACTCCCCAAAACACTCTCCATCCCCAACACACTCTCTCCGACCCAAACTCTCTCTCCATCCCCAACAAACTCTCCCTCCCCAACACACTGTTAATCCCCAACACACTCTTAATCCCCAACACACACTCCATCCCCAACAAACTCTTAATCCCCAACACACTCTCCATCCCCAACACACTCTCCCTCACCAACACACTCTCCCTCCCCAACACACTCTCCCTCACCAACTCACTCACCATCCACAACACACTCTCCATCCACAACACACTCTCCATCCACAACACACTCTCCATCCACAACACACTCTCCATCCACAACACACTCTCCATCCACAACACACTCTCCATCCACAACACACTCTCCATCCACAACACACTCTCCATCCCCAACACACTCTCCATCCCCAACACACTCTCCATCCCCAACACACTCTCCATCCCCAACACACTCTCCATCCGCAACACACTCTCCCTCCCCAACACACTCTCCCTCCCCAACACACTCTCCCTCACCAACACACTCTCCCTCACCAACTCACTCACCATCCCCAACACACTCTCCCTCCCCAACACACTCTCCCTCCCCAACACACTCTCCCTCCCCAACACACTCTCCATCCACAACACACTCTCCATCCACAACACACTCTCCATCCACAACACACTCTCCATCCCCAACACACTCTCCCTCCCCAACACACTCTCCCTCCCCAACACACTCTCCCTCCCCAACACACTCTCCATCCACAACACACTCTCCCTCCCCAACACACTCTCCCTCCCCAACACACTCTCCCTCCCCAACACACTCTCCATCCACAACACACTCTCCATCCACAACACACTCTCCATCCACAACACACTCTCCATCCCCAACACACTCTCCATCACCAACACACTCTCCATCACCAACACACTCTCCATCCCCAGCACGATCTGCCTCCCCAACACACTCTCCCTCCCCAACATACTCTCCCTCCCCAACACACTCTCCATCCACAACACACTCTCCATCCACAACACACTCTCCATCCACAACACACTCTCCATCCACAACACACTCTCCCTCCCCAACACACTCTCCCTCCCCAACACACTCTCCCACACCAGCTCACTCACCATCCACAACTCACTCACCATCCACAACACACTCTCCATCCACAACACACTCTCCATCCACAACATACTCTCCATCGCCAACACACTCTCCATCCCCAACACACTCTCCGTCCCCAACACACTCTCCGTCCCCAACACACTCTCCATCACCAACACACTCTCCATCCCCAACACGATCTGCCTCCCCAACACACTATCCCTCCCCAACACACTCTCCCTCCCCAACACACACTCCATCCCCAACAAACTCTTAATCCCCAACACACTCTCCATCCCCAACACACTCTCCATCCCCAACACACTCTCCATCCCTAACACACTCTCCATACTCAACACACACTCCATCCCCAACACACTCTTAATCCCCAACACACTCTTAACCCCCAACACACTCTTAATCCCCAACACACTCTTAATCCCCAACACACACTCCATCCCCAAGACACTCTCCATCCCCAACACACTCTCCATTCCCAACACGCTCTCCTTCCCCAACACACTCTCCAACCCCATCACACTCTCCAACCCCATCACACTCTTCTTCTCCAACACACTCTTCTTCTCCAACACACTCTCCAAACCCTACACCATCTCCATCCCCAACACGCTCTCCAAACCCAACACGCTCTCCATCCCCAACACGCTCTCCATCCCCAAAACACTCTCCCTCCCCAACACACTCTCCCTCCCCAACAAACTCTCCCTCCCCAACACACTCTCCCTCACCAACTCACTCACCACCCACAACTCATTCACCATCCACAACACACTCTCCATCCACAACACACTCTCCATCCACAACACACTCTCCATCCACAACACACTCTCCATCCACAACACACTCTCCATCCCCAACACAGTCTCCATCCCCAACACACTCTCCATCCCCAACACGATCTGCCTCCCCAACACACTCTCCCTCCCCAACACACTCTCCCTTCCCAACACACTCTCCCTCCCCAACACACTCTCCCTCCCCAACACACTCTCGCTCCCCAACACACTCTCCATCCACAACACACTCTCCATCCACAACACACTCTCCATCCACAACACACTCTCCATCCACAACACACTCTCCATCCACAACACACTCTCCATCCACAACACACTCTTCATCCACAACACACTCTCCATCCCCAACACACTCTCCATCCCCAACACGATCTGCCTCCCAACACATTCTCCCTCCCCAACACACTCTCCATCCACAACACACTCTCCATCCACAACACACTCTCCATCCACAACACACTCTCCATCCACAACACACTCTCCATCCCCAACTCACTCTCCATCCTCAACAAACTCTCCATCCCCAACACACTCTCCATCCCCAACACGATCTTCCTCCCCAACACGATCTTCCTCCCCAACACGATCTTCCTCCCCAACACACTCTCCCTCCCCGACACACTCTCCATCCACAACACACTCTCCATCCTCAACACACTCTCCATCCACAACACACTCTCCATCCACAACACACTCTCCATCCCCAACACACACTCCATCCCCAACACACTCTCCATCCCCAACACACTCTCCATCCCCAACACGATCTTCCTCCCCAACACACTCTCCCTCCCCGACACACTCTCCATCCACAACACACTCTCCATCCACAACACACTCTCCATCCTCAACACACTCTCCATCCACAACACACTCTCCATCCACAACACACTCTCCATCCCCAACACACTCTCCATCCCCAACACACTCTCCATCACCAACACACTCTCCATCACCAACACACTCTCCCTCCCCAACACACTCTCCCTCCCCAACACACTCTCCCTCACCAACTCACTCACCATCCCCAATACAGTCTCCATCCCCAACACAGTCTCCATCCCCAACACACTCTCCATCCCCAACACGATCTGCCTCCCCAACACACTCTCCCTCCCCAACACACTCTCCCTCCCCAACACACTCTCCCTCCCCAACACACTCTCCCTCTCCAACACACTCTCCATCCACAACACACTCTCCATCCACAACACACTCTCCATCCACAACACACTCTCCATCCACAACACACTCTCCCTCCCCAACACACTCTCCATCCACAACACACTCTCCATCCACAACGCACTCTCCATCCTCAACACACTCTCCATCCACAACACACTCTCCATCCACAACACACTCTCCATCCCCAACACACTCTCCATCCCCAACACACTCTCCATCCCCAACACGATCTGCCTCCCCAACACGATCTGCCTCCCCAACACACTCTCCCTCCCCAACACACTCTCCCTCCCCAACACACTCTCTCTCGCCAACACACTCTCCCTCCCCAACACACTCTCATCCCCAACACACTCACCATCCCCAACACACTCACCATCCCCAACACACTCACCATCCACAACACACTCTCCATCCACAACACACTCTCCATCCCCAACACACTCTCCATCCACAACACACTCTCCATCCACAACACACTCTCCATCCACAACACACTCTCCATCCCCAACACACACTCCATCCCCAACACACTCTCCATCCCCAACACACTCTCCATCCCCAACACACTCTCCATCCCCAACACACTCTCCCTCCCCAACACACTCTCCCTCCCCAACACACTCTCCCTCCCCAAAACACTCTCCACCCCAACTCACTCTCTATCCCCAACACACTCACCATCCACAACACACTCTCCATCTACAACACACTCTCCATCCCCAACACACTCTCCATCCCCAACACACTCTTAATCCCCAACACACTCTCCATCCCCAACACACTCTCCATCCCCAACACGATCTGCCTCCCCAACACACTCTCCCTCCCCAACACACTCTCCCTCCCCAACACAATCTCCCTCCACTCTCCCTCCCCAACATATTCTCCATCCCCAACATATTCTCCATCCCCAACACACTCTCCATCCCCAACACACCCTCCATCCTTAACATGCTCTCCATCCTCAACACACTCTCCATCCTCATCACGCTCTCCATCCTCATCAGGCTCTCCATCCTCATCACGCTCTCCTTCCCCAACACGATCTCCTTCCACAACACGCTCTCCATCCCCATCATGCTCTCCATCCCCATCACGATCTCCATCCCCAACACGCTCCCCAGCCCCAACTCACTCTCCATTCCCAACACACTCTCCATCCCCAACACACTCTCCCTCCCCAACACACTCTCCAAACCGAACTCACTCTCCATCCCCAACACGCTCTCCATCCCCAACACGGTCTCCATCCCCAACTCACTCTCCATCCCCAACACACTCTCCATCCCCAACACACTCTCCCTCCCCAACACACTCTCCCTCCCCAACACACTCTCCCTCCCCAACACACTCTCC
The DNA here is from genome assembly GCF_047496795.1 of Chiloscyllium punctatum. Classification (NCBI taxonomy): domain Eukaryota; kingdom Metazoa; phylum Chordata; class Chondrichthyes; order Orectolobiformes; family Hemiscylliidae; genus Chiloscyllium; species Chiloscyllium punctatum. The sequence goes on along the minus strand of NC_092789.1, from coordinate 32,855,569 downwards.
CTCCCCAACACACTCTCCCTCCCCAACACACTCTCTATCCCGAACACACTCTCTATCCCGAACACACTCTCCATCCCCAACACGCTCTCCATCCCCAACACGCTCTCCATCCCCAACACGCTCTCCATCCCCAACACGCTTTCCATCCCCAACATGCTCTCCATTCACAACACACACTCCATCCCCAACAAACTCTCCCTCCCCAACACACTGTTAATCCCCAACACACTCTTAATCCCCAACACACACTCCATCCCCAACAAACTCTCAATCCCCAACACACTCTCCATCCCCAACACACTCTCCCTCCCCAACAAACTCTCCCTCCCCAACACACTCTCCCTCACCAACTCACTCACCACCCACAACTCATTCACCATCCACAACACACTCTCCATCCACAACACACTCTCCATCCACAACACACTCTCCATCCACAACACACTCTCCATCCACAACACACTCTCCATCCACAACACACTCTCCATCCACAACACACTCTCCATCCACAACACACTCTCCATCCCCAACACAGTCTCCATCCCCAACACACTCTCCATCCCCAACACGATCTGCCTCCCCAACACACTCTCCCTCCCCAACACACTCTCCCTTCCCAACACACTCTCCCTCCCCAACACACTCTCCCTCCCCAACACACTCTCCCTCCCCAACACACTCTCGCTCCCCAACACACTCTCCATCCACAACACACTCTCCATCCACAACACACTCTCCATCCACAACACACTCTCCATCCACAACACACTCTCCATCCACAACACACTCTCCATCCACAACACACTCTCCATCCACAACACACTCTCCATCCCCAACACACTCTCCATCCCCAACACGATCTGCCTCCCAACACATTCTCCCTCCCCAACACACTCTCCATCCACAACACACTCTCCATCCACAACACACTCTCCATCCACAACACACTCTCCATCCACAACACACTCTCCATCCCCAACACACTCTCCATCCCCAACACACTCTCCATCCCCAACACGATCTTCCTCCCCAACACGATCTTCCTCCCCAACACGATCTTCCTCCCCAACACACTCTCCCTCCCCGACACACTCTCCATCCACAACACACTCTCCATCCTCAACACACTCTCCATCCACAACACACTCTCCATCCACAACACACTCTCCATCCCCAACACACACTCCATCCCCAACACACTCTCCATCCCCAACACACTCTCCATCCCCAACACGATCTGCCTCCCGAACACGATCTGCCTCCCCAACACACTCTCCCTCCCCAACACACTCTCCCTCCCCAACACACTCTCCCTCACCAACTCACTCACCATCCACACCTCACTCACCATCCACAACACACTCTCCATCCACAACACACTCTCCATCCACAACACACTCTCCATCCCCAACACACTCTCCATCCCCAACACACTCTCCATCCCCAACACACTCTCCATCCCCAACACACTCTCCATCCCCAACACACTCTCCATCACCAACACACTCTCCATCACCAACACACTCTCCCTCCCCAACACACTCTCCCTCCCCAACACACTCTCCCTCACCAACTCACTCACCATCCCCAATACAGTCTCCATCCCCAACACAGTCTCCATCCCCAACACACTCTCCATCCCCAACACGATCTGCCTCCCCAACACACTCTCCCTCCCCAACACACTCTCCCTCCCCAACACACTCTCCCTCCCCAACACACTCTCCCTCTCCAACACACTCTCCATCCACAACACACTCTCCATCCACAACACACTCTCCATCCACAACACACTCTCCATCCACAACACACTCTCCCTCCCCAACACACTCTCCATCCACAACACACTCTCCATCCACAACGCACTCTCCATCCTCAACACACTCTCCATCCACAACACACTCTCCATCCACAACACACTCTCCATCCCCAACACACTCTCCATCCCCAACACACTCTCCATCCCCAACACGATCTGCCTCCCCAACACGATCTGCCTCCCCAACACACTCTCCCTCCCCAACACACTCTCCCTCCCCAACACACTCTCTCTCGCCAACACACTCTCCCTCCCCAACACACTCTCATCCCCAACACACTCACCATCCCCAACACACTCACCATCCCCAACACACTCACCATCCACAACACACTCTCCATCCACAACACACTCTCCATCCCCAACACACTCTCCATCCACAACACACTCTCCATCCACAACACACTCTCCATCCCCAACACACACTCCATCCCCAACACACTCTCCATCCCCAACACACTCTCCATCCCCAACACACTCTCCATCCCCAACACACTCTCCCCCCCAACACACTCTCCCTCCCCAACACACTCTCCCTCCCCAAAACACTCTCCACCCCAACTCACTCTCTATCCCCAACACACTCACCATCCACAACACACTCTCCATCTACAACACACTCTCCATCCCCAACACACTCTCCATCCCCAACACACTCTTAATCCCCAACACACTCTCCATCCCCAACACACTCTCCATCCCCAACACACTCTCCATCCCCAACACGATCTGCCTCCCCAACACACTCTCCCTCCCCAACACACTCTCCCTCCCCAACACAATCTCCCTCCACTCTCCCTCCCCAACATATTCTCCATACCCAACATATTCTCCATCCCCAACACACTCTCCATCCCCAACACACCCTCCATCCTTAACATGCTCTCCATCCTCAACACACTCTCCATCCTCATCACTCTCTCCATCCTCATCAGGCTCTCCATCCTCATCACGCTCTCCTTCCCCAACACGATCTCCTTCCACAACACGCTCTCCATCCCCATCATGCTCTCCATCCCCATCACGATCTCCATCCCCAACACGCTCCCCAGCCCCAACTCACTCTCCATTCCCAACACACTCTCCATCCCCAACACACTCTCCCTCCCCAACACACTCTCCAAACCGAACTCACTCTCCATCCCCAACACGCTCTCCATCCCCAACACGCTCTCCATCCCCAACTCACTCTCCATCCCCAACACACTCTCCATCCCCAACACACTCTCCCTCCCCAACACACTCTCCCTCCCCAACACACTCTCCCTCCCCAACACACTCTCCCTCCCCAACACACTCTCCCTCCCCAACACACTCTCTATCCCGAACACACTCTCTATCCCGAACACACTCTCCATCCCCAACACGCACTCCATCCCCAACACGCTCTCCATCCCCAACACGCTCTCCATCCCCAACACGCTTTCCATCCCCAACATGCTCTCCATTCACAACACACACTCCATCCCCAACAAACTCTCCCTCCCCAACACACTGTTAATCCCCAACACACTCTTAATCCCCAACACACACTCCATCCCCAACACACTCTCCATCCCCAACACACTCTCCATCCCCAACACACTCTCCATCCCCAACACACTCTCCATCCCCAACACACTCTCCATCCCCAACACACTCTCCATCCCCAACACACTCTCCATCCCCAACACACTCTCCATCCCCAACACACTCTCCATCCCCAACACACTCTCCATCCCCAACACACTCTCCATCCCCAACACACTCTCCATCCCCAACACACTCTCCATCCCCAACACACTCTCCATCCCCAACACACTCTCCATCCCCAACACACTCTCCATCCCCAACACACTCTCCATCCCCAACACACTCTCCATCCCCAACACACACTCCATCCCCAACACACTCTCCATCCCCAACACACACTCCATCCCCAACACACTCTTAATCCCCAACACACTCTAAATTCCCAACACACTCTTAATCCCCAACACACTCTTAATCCCCAACACACACTCCATCCCCAACAAACTCTTAATCCCCAACACACTCTCCATCCCCAACACACTCTCCATCCCCAACACACTCTCCATCCCCAACACGCTCTCCATCCCCAACACGCTCTCCCTCGCCAACACACTCTCCAAACCCAACACACTATCAATCCCCAACACACTCTCCATCCCGAACACACTCTCCAAACCCTCCACCATCTCCATCCCCATCACGCTCTCCAAACCCAACACGCTCTCCATCCCCAACACACTCTCCCTCCCCAACACACTCTCCCTCCCCAACACACTCTCCATCCCCAACTCACTCACCATCCACAACACACTCTCCATAATCAACACACTCTCCATAATCAACACACTCTCCATAATCAACACACTCTCCATAATCAACAGACTCTCCATCCTCAACACACTCTCCACCCTCAACACACTCTCCATCCTCAACACACTCTCCATCCTCAACACACTCTCCATCCACAACACACTCTCCAAACTCAACACACTCTTCATACTCAACACGCAATCCATCCCCAACACACTCTCCATCCCAACACACTCGCCATCTCCAACATACTCTCCATCTCCAACACACTCTCCATCTCGACCACACTCTCCATCTCCAACATACTCTCCCTCCCCAACACACTCTCCCTCCCCAACACACTCTCCCTCCCCAGCACACTCTCCCTCCCCAACTCACTCTCTATCCCCAACACACTCACCATCCACAACACACTCTCTATCCACAACACACTCTCCATCCACAACACACTCTCCATCCTTAACACGCTCTCCATCCTCAACACACTCTCCATCCTCATCACCCTCTCCATCCTCATCACGCTCTCCTTCCCCAACACACTCTCCTTCCCCAACACGATCTCCATCCCCATCATGCTCTCCATCCCCATCACGATCTCCATCCCCAACATGCTCCCCAGCCCCAACTCACTCTCCATTCCCAACACACTCTCCATCCCCAACACACTCTCCCTCCCCAACACACTCTCCAAACCGAACACACTCTCCATCCCCAACACACTCTCCATCCCCAACACACTCTCCCTCCCCAACACACTCTCCCTCCCCAACACACTCTCCCTCCCCAACACACTCTCCATCCCGAACACACTCTCCATCCTGAACACACTCTCCATCCCCAACACGCTCTCCATCCCCAACACGCTCTCCATCCCCAACACGCTCTCCATCCCCAACACGCTCTCTATCCCCAACACGCTCTCCATCCCCAACACGCTCTCCATCCCCAACACGCTCTCCTTCCCCAACACGCTCTCCTTCCCCAACACGCTCTCCTTCCCCAACACGCTCTCCATCCCCAACACGCTCTCCATCCCCAACACGCTCTCCATCCCCAACACGATCTCCATCCCCAACACGCTCTCCATCCCCAACACGCTCTCCATCCCCAACACACTCTCGCACGCCAACACACTCTCACTCCCCAACACACTCTCCAACCCAAACACACTCTCCAACCCAAACACTCTCTCCATCCCCAACAAACTCTCCCTCCCCAACACACTGTTAATCCCCAACACACTCTTAATCCCCAACACACACTCCATCCCCAACAAACTCTTAATCCCCAACACACTCTCCATCCCCAACACACACTCCATCCCCAACACACTCTCCATACTCAACACACACTCCATCCCCAACACACTCTTAATCCCCAACACACTCATAATCCCCAACACACTCATAATGCCCAACACACACTCCATCCCCAACAAACTCTTAATCCCCAACACACTCTCCATCCCCAACACACTCTCCATCCCCAACACACTCTCCATCCCCAACACGATCTGCCTCCCCAACACACTCTCCCTCCCCAACACACTCTCCCTCCCCAACACACTCTCCCTCATCAACATATTCTCCATCCCCAACACACTCACCATCCCCAACACACTCTCCATCCACAACACACTCTACTTCCCCAACACACTCTCCATCCCCAACATGCTCTCCATCCCCAACACGCTCTCCATCCCCAACACGCTCTCCTTCCCCAACACGCTCTCCTTCCCCAACACGCTCTCCTTCCCCAACACGCTTTCCATCCCCAACACGCTCCCCATCCCCAACACGCTCTCCATCCCCAACATGCTCTCCATCCCCAACACGCTCTCCATCCCCAACATGCTCTCCATCACCAACACGCTCTCCATCCCCAACACACTCTCGCACGCCAACACACTCTCACTCCCCAACACACTCTCTCCAACCCAAACACTCTCTCCATCCCCATCAAACTCTCCCTCCCCAACACACAGTTAATCCCCAACACACTCTTAATCCCCAACACACACTCCATCCCCAACAAACTCTTAATCCCCAACACACTCTCCATCCCCAACACACTCTCCATCCCCAACACACTCTCCATCCCCAACACACTCTCCATCCCTAACACACTCTCCATACTCAACACACACTCCATCCCCAACACACTCTTAATCCCCAATACACTCTTAATCCCCAACACACTCTTAATCCCAACGCACACTCCATCCCCAACAAACTCTTAATCCCCAAGACACTCTCCATCCCCAACACACTCTCCAACCCCATCACACTCTTCTTCTCCAACACACTCTTCTTCTCCAACACACTCTCCAAACCCAACACACTCTCCAGCCTCAACACACTCTCCAGCCTCAACACACTCTCCAGCCTCAACACACTCTCCAGCCTCAACACACTCTCCAACCCCAACACGCTCTCCATCCCCAACACGCTCTCCCTCGCCAACACGCTCTCCCTCGCCAACACGCTCTCCAAACCCAACACACTATCAATCCCCAACACACTCTCCATCCCGAACACACTCTCAAAACCCTACACCATCTGCATCCCCAACACGCTCTCCAAACCCAACACGCTCTCCATCCCCAACACGCTCTCCATCCCCAACAAACTCTTAATCCCCAACACACTCTCCATACTCAACACACACTCCATCCCCAACACACTCTTAATCCCCAACAGACTCTTAATCCCCAACACACTCTCCATCCCCAACACACTCTCCATCCCCAACACACTCTCCATCGCCAACACACTCTCCATCCCTAACACACTGTCCATACTCAACACACACTCCATCCCCAACACACTCTTAATCCGCAACACACTCTCCCTCCCCAACACACTCTCCCTCCCCAACACACTCTCCCTCCCCAACTCACTCTCCATCCCCAACACACTCTCCCTCCCCAACACACTCTCCCTCCCCAACACACTCTCCCTCCCCAACACACTCTCCCTCCCCAACACACTCTCCCTCCCCAACACACTCTCCCTACCTAACACACTCTCCCTACCTAACACACTCTCCCTCCCCAACATATTCTCCATCCCCAACACACTCTCCTTCCCCAACACACCCTCCAACCTTAACACGCTCTCCATCCTCAACACGCTCTCCATCCTCATCACGCTCTCCATCCTCATCACGCTCTCCTTCCCCAACACACTCTCCTTCCCCAACACGATCTCCTTCCCCAACACGATCTCCTTCCCCAACACGCTCTCCATCCCCATCATGCTCTCCATCCCCATCACGATCTCCATCCCCAACAAGCTCCCCAGCCCCAACTCACTCTCCATTCCCAACACACTCTCCATCCCCAACACTCTCCATCCCCAACACACTCTCCATCCCCAACACACCCTCCATCCCCAACACACTCTCCCTCCCCAACACACTCTCCCTCCCCAACACACTCTCCATCCCGAACACACTCTCCATCCTGAACACACTCTCCATCCCCAACACGCTCTCCATCCCCAACACGCTCTCCATCCCCAACACGCTCTCCATCCCCAACACGCTCTCTATCCCCAACACGCTCTCCATCCCCAACACGCTCTCCATCCCCAACACGCTCTCCTTCCCCAACACGCTCTCCTTCCCCAACACGCTCTCCTTCCCCAACACGCTCTCCATCCCCAACACGCTCTCCATCCCCAACACGCTCTCCATCCCCAACACGATCTCCATCCCCAACACGCTCTCCATCCCCAACACGCTCTCCATCCCCAACACACTCTCGCACGCCAACACACTCTCACTCCCCAACACACTCTCCAACCCAAACACACTCTCCAACCCAAACACTCTCTCCATCCCCAACAAACTCTCCCTCCCCAACACACTGTTAATCCCCAACACACTCTTAATCCCCAACACACACTCCATCCCCAACAAACTCTTAATCCCCAACACACTCTCCATCCCCAACACACACTCCATCCCCAACACACTCTCCATACTCAACACACACTCCATCCCCAACACACTCTTAATCCCCAACACACTCATAATCCCCAACACACTCATAATCCCCAACACACACTCCATCCCCAACAAACTCTTAATCCCCAACACACTCTCCATCCCCAACACACTCTCCATCCCCAACACACTCTCCATCCCCAACACGATCTGCCTCCCCAACACACTCTCCCTCCCCAACACACTCTCCCTCCCCAACACACTCTCCCTCATCAACATATTCTCCATCCCCAACACACTCACCATCCCCAACACACTCTCCATCCACAACACACTCTCCTTCCCCAACACACCCTCCATCCTCATCACGCTCTCCATCCTCATCACGCTCTACTTCCCCAACACACTCTCCATCCCCAACATGCTCTCCATCCCCAACACGCTCTCCATCCCCAACACGCTCTCCTTCCCCAACACGCTCTCCTTCCCCAACACGCTCTCCTTCCCCAACACGCTTTCCATCCCCAACACGCTCCCCATCCCCAACACGCTCTCCATCCCCAACATGCTCTCCATCCCCAACACGCTCTCCATCCCCAACATGCTCTCCATCACCAACACGCTCTCCATCCCCAACACACTCTCGCACGCCAACACACTCTCACTCCCCAACACACTCTCTCCAACCCAAACACTCTCTCCATCCCCATCAAACTCTCCCTCCCCAACACACAGTTAATCCCCAACACACTCTTAATCCCCAACACACACTCCATCCCCAACAAACTCTTAATCCCCAACACACTCTCCATCCCCAACACACTCTCCATCCCCAACACACTCTCCATACTCAACACACACTCCATCCCCAACACACTCTTAATCCCCAACACACTCTTAATCCCCAACACACACTCCATCCCCAACAAACTCTTAATCCCCAACACACTCTCCATCCCCAACACACTCTCCATCCCCAACACACTCTCCATCCCCAACACACTCTCCATCCCTAACACACTCTCCATACTCAACACACACTCCATCCCCAACACACTCTTAATCCCCAATACACTCTTAATCCCCAACACACTCTTAATCCCAACGCACACTCCATCCCCAACAAACTCTTAATCCCCAAGACACTCTCCATCCCCAACACACTCTCCAACCCCATCACACTCTTCTTCTCCAACACACTCTTCTTCTCCAACACACTCTCCAAACCCAACACACTCTCCAGCCTCAACACACTCTCCAGCCTCAACACACTCTCCAGCCTCAACACACTCTCCAGCCTCAACACACTCTCCAACCCCAACACGCTCTCCATCCCCAACACGCTCTCCATCCCCAACACGCTCTCCATCCCCAACACGCTCTCCCTCGCCAACACGCCCTCCAAACCCAACACACTATCAATCCCCAACACACTCTCCATCCCGAACACACTCTCAAAACCCTACACCATCTGCATCCCCAACACGCTCTCCAAACCCAACACGCTCTCCATCCCCAACACGCTCTCCATCCCCAACACACTCTTAATCCCCAACACACTCTTAATCCCCAACACACACTCCATCCCCAACAAACTCTTAATCCCCAACACACTCTCCATCCCCAACACACTCTCCATCCCCAACACACTCACCATCCCCAACACACTCTCCATCCACAACACACTCTCCTTCCCCAACACACCCTCCATCCTTAACACGCTCTCCATCCTCAACACACTCTCCATCCTCATCACGCTCTCCATCCTCATCACGCTCTACTTCCCCAACACACTCTCCTTCCCCAACACGATCTCCTTCCCCAACACGATCTCCTTCCCCAACACGATCTCCTTCCCCAACACGCTCTCCATCCCCATCATGCTCTCCATCCCCATCACGATCTCCATCCCCAACACGCTCCCCAGCCCCAACTCACTCTCCATTCCCAACACACTCTCCATCCCCAACACACTCTCCCTCCCCAACACACTCTCCAAACCGAACACACTCTCCATCCCCAACACACTCTCCATCCCCAACACGCTCTCCATCCCCAACACGCTCTCCATCCTCAACTCACTCTCCATCCCCAACACACTCTCCATCCCCAACACACTCTCCATCCCCAACACAACCTCCATCCCCAACACACTCTCCCTCCCCAACACACTCTCCATCCCGAACACGCTCTCCATCCCGAACACGCTCTCCATCCCCAACACGCTCTCCTTCCCCAACACGCTCTCCATTCCCAACACGCTCTCCATCCCCAACACGCTCTCCATCCCCAACACGCTCTCCATCCCCAACACGCTCTCCATCCCCAACACGCTCTCCATCCCCAACACGCTCTCCATCCCCAACACGCTCTCCTTCCCCAACACGCTCTCCTTCCCCAACACGCTCTCCTTCCCCAACACGCTTTCCATCCCCAACACGCTCCCCATCGCCAACACGCTCTCCATCCCCAACATGCTCTCCATCCCCAACACGCTCTCCATCCCCAACACACTCTCCATCACCAACACGCTCTCCATCCCCAACACACTCTCGCACGCCAACACACTCTCACTCCCCAACACACTCTCTCCAACCCAAACACTCTCTCCATCCCCATCAAACTCTCCCTCCCCAACACACTGTTAATCCCCAACACACTCTTAATCCCCAACACACACTCCATCCCCAACAAACTCTTAATCCCCAACACACTCTCCATACTCAACACACAGTCCATCCCCAACACACTCTTAATCCCCAACACACTCTTAATCCCCAACACACACTCCATCCCCAACAAACTCTTAATCCCCAACACACTCTCCATCCCCAACACACTCTCCATCCCCAACACACTCTCCATCCCCAACACACTCTCCATCCCTAACACACTCTCCATACTCAACACACACTCCATCCCCAACACACTCTTAATCCCCAATACACTCTTAATCCCCAACACACTCTTAATCCCCAACACACACTCCATCCCCAACAAACTCTTAATCCCCAAGACACTCTGCAGCCTCAACACACTCTCCAACCCCAACACACTCTTCTTCTCCAACACACTCTTCTTCTCCAACACACTCTCCAAACCCAACACGCTCTCCAAACCCAACACACTATCAATCCCCAACACACTCTCCATCCCGAACACACTCTCAAAACCCTACACCATCTGCATCCCCAACACGCTCTCCAAACCCAACACGCTCTCCATCCCCAACACGCTCTCCATCCCCAACACACTCTTAATCCCCAACACACTCTTAATCCCCAACACACACTCCATCCCCAACAAACTCTTAATCCCCAACACACTCTTAATCCCCAACACACTCTTAATCCCCAACACACTCTCCGTCCCCAACACACTCTCCATCCCCAACACACTCTCCATCCCCAACACACTCTCCATCCCTAACACACTGTCCATACTCAACACACACTCCATCCCCAACACACTCTTAATCCGCAACACACTCTCCCTCCCCAACACACTCTCCCTCCCCAACACACTCTCCCTCCCCAACTCACTCTCCATCCCCAACACACTCTCCCTCCCCAACACACTCTCCCTCCCCAACACACTCTCCCTCCCCAACACACTCTCCCTCCCCAACACACTCTCCCTACCTAACACACTCTCCCTACCTAACACACTCTCCCTCCCCAACATATTCTCCATCCCCAACACACTCTCCTTCCCCAACACACCCTCCATTCTTAACACGCTCTCCATCCTCAACACACTCTCCATCCTCATCACGCTCTCCATCCTCATCACGCTCTCCTTCCCCAACACACTCTCCTTCCCCAACACGATCTCCTTCCCCAACACGATCTCCTTCCCCAACACGCTCTCCATCCCCATCATGCTCTCCATCCCCATCACGATCTCCATCCCCAACAAGCTCCCCAGCCCCAACTCACTCTCCATTCCCAACACACTCTCCATCCCCAACACTCTCCATCCCCAACACACTCTCCATCCCCAACACACCCTCCATCCCCAACACACTCTCCATCCCCAACACACTCTCCCTCCCCAACACACCCTCCATCCCCAACACACTCTCCCTCCCCAACACACTCTCCCTCCCCAACACACTCTCCATCCCGAACACACTCTCCATCCCCAACACGCTCTCCATCCCCAACACGCTCTCCATCCCCAACACGCTCTCCATCCCCAACACGCTCTCCATCCCCAACACGCTCTCCATCCCCAACACGCTCCCCATCCCCAACACGCTCCCCATCCCCAACACGCTCCCCATCCCCAACATGCTCTCCATCCCCAACACGCTCTCCATCCCCAACACGCTCTCCATCCCCAACACGCTCTCCATCATCAACACGCTCTGCATCCCCAACACACTCTCGCACGCCAACACACTCTCACTCCCCAACACACTCTCCATCCCCAACACACTCTCTCCAACCCAAACTCTCTCTCCATCCCCAACAAACTCTCCCTCCCCAACACACTGTTAATACCCAACACACTCTTAATCCCCAACACACACTCCATCCCCAACAAACTCTTAATCCCCAACACACTCTCCATCCCCAACACACTGCCCATCCCCAACACACTGCCCATACTCAACACACACTCCATCCTCAACACACTCTTAATCCCCAACACACTCTTAATCCCCAACACACTCTTAATCCCCACACACACTCCATCCCCAACAAACTCTTAATCCCCAACACACTCTCCATCCCCAACACACTCTCCATCCCCAACACACTCTCCATCCCTAACACACTCTCCATACTCAACACACACTCCATCCCCAACACACTCTTAATCCCCAACACACTCTTAATCCCCAACACACTCTTAATCCCCAACACACTCTTAATCCCCAACACACTCTTAATCCCCAACACACTCTTAATCCCCAACACACACTCCATCCCCAAGACACTCTCCATACCCAAGACACTCTCCATCCCCAACACACTCTCCATCCCCAACACGCTCTCCATCCCCAACACACTCTCCATCCCCAACACACTCTCCAACCCCATCACACTCTACAACCCCATCACACTCTTCTTCTCCAACACACTCTCCAAACCCAACACACTCTCCAGCATCAACACACTCTCCAACCCCAACACACTCTCCATCCCCAACACGCTCTCCATCCCCAACACGCTCTCCCTCGCCAACACGCTCTCCAAACCCAACACACTATCAATCCCCAACACACTCTCCATCCCGAACACACTCTCCAAACCCTACACCATCTCCATCCCCAACACGCTCTCCAAACCCAACACGCTCTCCATCCCCAACACGCTCTCCATCCCCAACACGCTCTCCCTCCACAACACACTCTCCCTCCCCAATACACTCTCACTCCCCAACACACTCTCCCTCCGCAACACACTCTCCCTCACCAACTCACTCACCATCCACAACTCACTCTCCATCCCCAACACACTCTCCATCCCCAACACACTCTCCATCACCAACACACTCTCCATCACCAACACACTCTCCATCACCAACACACTCTCCCTCCCCAACACACTCTCCCTCACTAACTCACTCACCATCCACAACTCACTCACCATCCACAACACACTCTCCATCCCCAACACACTCTCCATCCCCAACACACTCTCCATCCCCAACACACTCTCCATCCCCAACACACTCTCCATCCCCAACACACTCTCCCTCCCCAACACACTCTCCCTCCCCAACACACTCTCCCTCACCAACACACTCTCCCTCACTAACTCACTCACCATCCACAACTCACTCACCATCCACAACACACTCTCCATCCACAACACACTCTCCATCCCCAACACACTCTCCATCCCCAACACACTCTCCATCCCCAACACACTCTCCCTCCCCAACACACTCTCCCTCACCAACACACTCTCCCTCACCAACTCACTCACCATCCACAACTCACTCACCATCCACAACACACTCTCCATCCACAACACACTCTCCATCCCCAACACACTCTCCATCACCAACACACTCTCCATCCCCAACACGATCTGCCTCCCCAACACACTCTCCCTCCCCAACACACTCTCCCTCCCCAACACACTCTCCCTCCCCAACACACTCTCCATCCACAACACACTCTCCATCCACAACACACTCTCCATCCACAACACACTCTCCATCCACAACACACTCTCCATCCACAACACACTCACCATCCCCAACACACTCTCCATCCACAACACACTCTCCTTCCCCAACACACCCTCCATCCTTAACACGCTCTCCATCCTCAACACACTCTCCATCCTCATCACGCTCTCCATCCTCATCACGCTCTACTTCCCCAACACACTCTCCTTCCCCAACACGATCTCCTTCCCCAACACGATCTCCTTCCCCAACACGATCTACTTCCCCAACACGCTCTCCATCCCCATCATGCTCTCCATCCCCATCACGATCTCCATCCCCAACACGCTCCCCAGCCCCAACTCACTCTCCATTCCCAACACACTCTCCATCCCCAACACACTCTCCCTCCCCAACACACTCTCCAAACCGAACACACTCTCCATCCCCAACACACTCTCCATCCCCAACACGCTCTCCATCCCCAACACGCTCTCCATCCCCAACACGCTCTCCATCCTCAACTCACTCTCCATCCCCAACACACTCTCCATCCCCAACACACTCTCCATCCCCAACACAACCTCCATCCCCAACACACTCTCCCTCCCCAACACACTCTCCATCCCGAACACGCTCTCCATCCCGAACACGCTCTCCATCCCCAACACGCTCTCCTTCCCCAACACGCTCTCCTTCCCCAACACGCTCTCCATTCCCAACACGCTCTCCATCCCCAACACGCTCTCCATCCCCAACACGCTCTCCATCCCCAACACGCTCTCCATCCCCAACACGCTCTCCATCCCCAACACGCTCTCCATCCCCAACACGCTCTCCTTCCCCAACACGCTCTCCTTCCCCAACACGCTCTCCTTCCCCAACACGCTTTCCATCCCCAACACGCTCCCCATCCCCAACACGCTCTCCATCCCCAACATGCTCTCCATCCCCAACACGCTCTCCATCCCCAACACGCTCTCCATCACCAACACGCTCTCCATCCCCAACACACTCTCGCACGCCAACACACTCTCACTCCCCAACACACTCTCTCCAACCCAAACACTCTCTCCATCCCCATCAAACTCTCCCTCCCCAACACACTGTTAATCCCCAACACACTCTTAATCCCCAACACACACTCCATCCCCAACAAACTCTTAATCCCCAACACACTCTCCATACTCAACACACACTCCATCCCCAACACACTCTTAATCCCCAACACACTCTTAATCCCCAACACACACTCCATCCCCAACAAACTCTTAATCCCCAACACACTCTCCATCCCCAACACACTCTCCATCCCCAACACACTCTCCATCCCCAACACACTCTCCATCCCTAACACACTCTCCATCCCTAACACACTCTCCATACTCAACACACACTCCATCCCCAACACACTCTTAATCCCCAATACACTCTTAATCCCCAACACACTCTTAATCCCCAACACACACTCCATCCCCAACAAACTCTTAATCCCCAAGACACTCTCCAGCCTCAACACACTCTCCAACCCCAACACACTCTTCTTCTCCAACACACTCTTCTTCTCCAACACACTCTCCAAACCCAACACGCTCTCCAAACCCAACACACTATCAATCCCCAACACGCTCTCCAAACCCAACACGCTCTCCATCCCCAACACGCTCTCCATCCCCAACACACTCTTAATCCCCAACACACTCTTAATCCCCAACACACACTCCATCCCCAACAAACTCTTAATCCCCAACACACTCTCCATACTCAACACACACTCCATCCCCAACACACTCTTAATCCCCAACACACTCTTAATCCCCAACACACACTCCATCCCCAACAAACTCTTAATCCCCAACACACTCTCCATCCCCAACACACTCTCCATCCCCAACACACTCTCCATCCCCAACACACTCTCCATCCCTAACACACTGTCCATACTCAACACACACTCCATCCCCAACACACTCTTAATCCGCAACACACTCTCCCTCCCCAACACACTCTCCCTCCCCAACACACTCTCCCTCCCCAACTCACTCTCCATCCCCAACACACTCTCCCTCCCCAACACACTCTCCCTCCCCAACACACTCTCCCTCCCCAACACACTCTCCCTCCCCAACACACTCTCCCTCCCCAACACACTCTCCCTCCCCAACACACTCTCCCTCCCTAACACACTCTCCCTCCCCAACATATTCTCCATCCCCAACACACTCTCCTTCCCCAACACACCCTCCATCCTTAACACGCTCTCCATCCTCAACACACTCTCCATCCTCATCACGCTCTCCATCCTCATCACGCTCTCCTCCCCCAACACACTCTCCTTCCCCAACACGATCTCCTTCCCCAACACGATCTCCTTCCCCAACACGCTCTCCATCCCCATCATGCTCTCCATCCCCATCACGATCTCCATCCCCAACAAGCTCCCCAGCCCCAACTCACTCTCCATTCCCAACACACTCTCCATCCCCAACACTCTCCATCCCCAACACACTCTCCATCCCCAACACACCCTCCATCCCCAACACACTCTCCATCCCCAACACACTCTCCCTCCCCAACACACCCTCCATCCCCAACACACTCTCCCTCCCCAACACACTCTCCCTCCCCAACACACTCTCCATCCCGAACACACTCTCCATCCCGAACACGCTCTCCATCCCCAACACGCTCTCCATCCCCAACACGCTCTCCATCCCCAACACGCTCTCCATCCCCAACACGCTCTCCATCCCCAACACGCTCCCCATCCCCAACACGCTCCCCATCCCCAACACGCTCCCCATCCCCAACATGCTCTCCATCCCCAACACGCTCTCCATCCCCAACACGCTCTCCATCCCCAACACGCTCTCCATCATCAACACGCTCTGCATCCCCAACACACTCTCGCACGCCAACACACTCTCACTCCCCAACACACTCTCCATCCCCAACACACTCTCTCCAACCCAAACTCTCTCTCCATCCCCAACAAACTCTCCCTCCCCAACACACTGTTAATACCCAACACACTCTTAATCCCCAACACACACTCCATCCCCAACAAACTCTTAATCCCCAACACACTCTCCATCCCCAACACACTGCCCATCCCCAACACACTGCCCATACTCAACACACACTCCATCCCCAACACACTCTTAATCCCCAACACACTCTTAATCCCCAACACACTCTTAATCCCCAACACACACTCCATCCCCAACAAACTCTTAATCCCCAACACACTCTCCATCCCCAACACACTCTCCATCCCCAACACACTCTCCATCCCTAACACACTCTCCATACTCAACACACACTCCATCCCCAACACACTCTTAATCCCCAACACACTCTTAATCCCCAACACACTCTTAATCCCCAACACACTCTTAATCCCCAACACACTCTTAATCCCCAAAACACACTCCATCCCCAAGACACTCTCCATCCCCAAGACACTCTCCATCCCCAACACACTCTCCATCCCCAACACGCTCTCCATCCCCAACACACTCTCCATCCCCAACACTCTCTCCAACCCCAACACACTCTCCATCCCCAACACACTCTCCATCCCCAACACGCTCTCCCTCGCCAACACGCTCTCCAAACCCAACACACTATCAATCCCCAACACACTCTCCATCCCGAACACACTCTCCAAACCCTACACCATCTCCATCCCCAACACGCTCTCCAAACCCAACACGCTCTCCATCCCCAACACGCTCTCCATCCCCAACACGCTCTCCCTCCACAACACACTCTCCCTCCCCAACACACTCTCACTCCCCAACACACTCTCCCTCCGCAACACACTCTCCCTCACCAACTCACTCACCATCCACAACTCACTCTCCATCCCCAACACACTCTCCATCCCCAACACACTCTCCATCACCAACACACTCTCCATCACCAACACACTCTCCCTCCCCAACACACTCTCCCTCCCCAACACACTCTCCCTCACTAACTCACTCACCATCCACAACTCACTCACCATCCACAACACACTCTCCATCCCCAACACACTCTCCATCCCCAACACACTCTCCATCCCCAACACACTCTCCATCCCCAACACACTCTCCATCCCCAACACACTCTCCATCACCAACACACTCTCCCTCCCCAACACACTCTCCCTCCCCAACACACTCTCCCTCACTAACCCACTCACCATCCACAACTCACTCACCATCCACAACACACTCTCCATCCACAACACACTCTCCATCCCCAACACACTCTCCATCACCAACACACTCTCCATCCCCAACACACTCTCCATCCCCAACACACTCTCCCTCCCCAACACACTCTCCCTCCCCAACACACTCTCCCTCCCCAACACACTCTCCCTCACCAACACACTCTCCCTCACCAACTCACTCACCATCCACAACTCACTCACCATCCACAACACACTCTCCATCCACAACACACTCTCCATCCCCAACACACTCTCCATCACCAACACACTCTCCATCCCCAACACGATCTGCCTCCCCAACACACTCTCCCTCCCCAACACACTCTCCCTCCCCAACACACACTCCCTCCCCAACACACTCTCCATCCACAACACACTCGCCATCCACAACACACTCGCCATCCACAACACACTCTCCATCCACAACACACTCTCCATCCACAACACACTCTCCCTCCCCAACACACTCTCCCTCCCCAACACACTCTCCCTCCCCAACACACTCTCCCTCCCCAACACACTCTCCCTCCCCAACACACTCTCCCTCACCAACTCACTCACCATCCACAACACACTCTCCATCCACAACACACTCTCCATCCACAACACACTCTCCATCCACAACACACTCTCCATCCACAACACACTCTCCATCACCAACACAATCTCCATCACCAACACACTCTCCATCACCAACACACTCTCCATCCCCAACACACTCTCCATCCCCAACACACTCTCCATCCCCAACACACTCTCCATCCACAACACACTCTCCATCCACAACACACTCTCCATCCACAACACACTCTCCATCCACAACCCACTCTCCATCCCCAACACTCTCCATCCCCAACACACTCTCCATCCCTAACACACTCTCCATACTCAACACACACTCCATCCCTAACACACTCTTAATCCCCAACACACTCTCCCTCCCCAACACACTCTCCCTCCCCAACACACTCTCCATCCCCAACACACTCTCCATCCCCAACACACTCTCCATCCCCAACACACTCTCCATCACGAACTCACTCTCCATCCCGAACACGCTCTCCATTCCGAACACGCTCTCCATCCCCAACACGCTCTCCATTCCCAACACGCTCTCCATCCCCAACACGCTCTCCATCCCCAACACGCTCTCCATCCCCAACACGCTCTCCATCCCCAACACGCTCCCCATCCCCAACACACTCTCCATCCCCAACACGCTCTCCATCCCCAACACGCTCTCCATCCCCAACACGCTCTCCAACCCCATCATGATCTCCATCCCCAACACGCTCTCCATCCCCAACACGCTCCCCATCCCCAACACGCTCTCCATCCCCAACACGCTCTCGATCCCCAACACGCTCTCCATCACCAACACGCTCTCCATCCCCAACACACTCTCGCACGCCAACACACTCTCACTCCCCAACACACTCTCCATCCCCAACACACTCTCTCCACCCCAAACTCTCTCTCCATCCCCAACAAACTCTCCCTCCCCAACACACTGTTAATCCCCAACACACTCTCCATCCCCAACACACTCTCCATCCCCAACACACTCTCCATCACCAACACACTCTCCATCACCAACACACTCTCCATCACCAACACACTCTCCATCCCCAACACGATCTGCCTCCCCAACACACTCTCCCTCCCCAACACACTCTCCCTCCCCAACACACTCTCCATTCCCAACACACTCTCCATCCACAACACACTCTCCATCCACAACACACTCTCCATCCACAACACACTCTCCATCCACAACACACTCTCCATCCACAACACACTCTCCATCCACAACAGACTCTCCATCCACAACACACTCTCCATCCCCAACACACTCTCCATCCTCAACACACTCTCCATCCACAACACACTCTCCCTCCCTAACACACTCTCCCTCCCCAACACACTCTCCCTCCCCAACACACTCTCCCTCCCCAACACACTCTCCCTCACCAGCTCACTCACCATCCACAACTCACTCACCATCCACAACACACTCTCCATCCACAACACACTCTCCCTCCCCAACACACTCTCCCTCCCCAACACACTCTCCCTCCCCAACACACTCTCCCTCCCCAACACACTCTCCCTCCCCAACACACTCTCCCTCCCCAACACACTCTCCCTCCCCAACACACTCTCCATTCCCAACACGCTCTCCTTCCCCAACACACTCTCCAACCCCATCACACTCTCCAACCCCATCACACTCTTCTTCTCCAACACACTCTTCTTCTCCAACACACTCTACAAACCCAACACACTCTCCAGCCTCAACAGGCTCTCCAACCCCAACACGCTCTCCATCCCCAACACGCTCTCCATCCCCAACACGCTCTCCATCCCCAACACACTCTCCCTCCCAAACACACTCTCCCTCCCAAACACACTCTCCCTCCCCAACACACTCTCCCTCCCCAACACACTCTCCCTCCCCAACAAACTCTCCCTCCCCAACAAACTCTCCCTCCCCAACACACTCTCCCTCCCCAACACACTCTCCCTCCCCAACACACTCTCCCTCCCCAACACACTCTCCCTCACCAACTCACTCACCATCCACAACTCACTCACCATCCACAACACACTCTCCATCCACAACACACTCTCCATCCACAAAACACTCTCCATCCACAACACACTCTCCATCCACAACACACTCTCCATCCCCAACACACTCTCCATCCACAACACACTCTCCATCACCAACACACTCTCCATCTCCAACACGATCTGCCTCCCCAACACACTCTCCCTCCCCAACACACTCTCCCTCCCCAACACACTCTCCCTCCCCAACACACTCTCCCTCCCCAACACACTCTCCATCCACAACACACTCTCCATCCACAACACACTCTCCATCCACAAGACACTCTCCATCCACAACACACTCTCCATCCACAACACACTCTCCATCCACAACACACTCTCCATCCACAACACACTCTCCATCCACAACACACTCTCCATCCCCAACACACTCTCCATCCCCAACACACTCTCCATCCCCAACACGATCTGCCTCCCCAACACACTCTCCCTCCCCAACACACTCTCCCTCCCCAACACACTCTCCATCCACAACACACTCTCCATCCTCAACACACTCTCCATCCACAACACACTCTCCATCCACAACACACTCTCCATCCCCAACACACTCTCCATCCCCAACACACTCTCCATCCCCAACACACTCTCCATCCCCAACACACTCTCCATCCCCAACACGATCTGCCTCCCCAACACGATCTGCCTCCCCAACACACTCTCCCTCCCCAACACACTCTCCCTCCCCAACACACTCTCTATCCCCAACACACTCACCATCCACAACACACTCTCCCTCCCCAACACACTCTCCCTCCCCAACACACACTCCATCCCCAACAAACTCTTAATCCCCAACACACTCTCCATCCCCAACACACTCTCCATCCTCAACACACTCTTAATCCCCAACACACTCTTAACCCCCAACACACTCTTAATCCCCAACACACACTCCATCCCCAAGACACTCTCCATCCCCAACACACTCTCCATTCCCAACACGCTCTCCTTCCCCAACACACTCTCCAACCCCATCACACTCTCCAACCCCATCACACTCTTCTTCTCCAACACACTCTTCTTCTCCAACACACTCTACAAACCCAACACACTCTCCAGCCTCAACAGGCTCTCCAACCCCAACACGCTCTCCATCCCCAACACGCTCTCCATCCCCAACACGCTCTCCATCCCCAACACACTCTCCCTCCCAAACACACTCTCCCTCCCCAACACACTCTCCCTCCCCAACACACTCTCCCTCCCCAACACACTCTCCCTCCCCAACAAACTCTCCCTCCCCAACACACTCTCCCTCCCCAACACACTCTCCCTCCCCAACACACTCTCCCTCCCCAACACACTCTCCCTCACCAACTCACTCACCATCCACAACTCACTCACCATCCACAACACACTCTCCATCCACAACACACTCTCCATCCACAACACACTCTCCATCCACAACACACTCTCCATCCACAACACACTCTCCATCCCCAACACACTCTCCATCCACAACACACTCTCCATCACCAACACACTCTCCATCCCCAACACGATCTGCCTCCCCAACACACTCTCCCTCCCCAACACACTCTCCCTCCCCAACACACTCTCCCTCCCCA
Organism: Chiloscyllium punctatum; assembly: GCF_047496795.1. NCBI lineage: Eukaryota > Metazoa > Chordata > Chondrichthyes > Orectolobiformes > Hemiscylliidae > Chiloscyllium > Chiloscyllium punctatum. The sequence goes on along the minus strand of NC_092789.1, from coordinate 32,832,927 downwards.
ACACACTCTCCCTCCCCAACACACTCTCCATCCACAACACACTCTCCATCCACAACACACTCTCCATCCACAACACACTCTCCATCCACAACACACTCTCCATCCACAACACACTCTCCATCCACAACACACTCTCCATCCACAACACACTCTCCATCCACAACACACTCTCCATCCCCAACACACTCTCCATCCCCAACACACTCTCCATCCCCAACACGATCTGCCTCCCCAACACACTCTCCCTCCCCAACACACTCTCCCTCCCCAACACACTCTCCATCCACAACACACTCTCCATCCTCAACACACTCTCCATCCACAACACACTCTCCATCCACAACACACTCTCCATCCCCAACACACTCTCCATCCCCAACACACTCTCCATCCCCAACACACTCTCCATCCCCAACACACTCTCCATCCCCAACACGATCTGCCTCCCCAACACGATCTGCCTCCCCAACACACTCTCCCTCCCCAACACACTCTCCCTCCCCAACACACTCTCCCTCCCCAACACACTCTCCCTCCCCAACACACTCTCCATCCCCAACACACTCTCCATCCCCAACACACTCACCATCCCCAACACACTCACCATCCCCAACACACTCTCCATCCACAACACACTCTCCATCCCCAACACACTCTCCATCCACAACACACTCTCCATCCACAACACACTCTCCATCCACAACACACTCTCCATCCACAACACACTCTCCATCCACAACACTCTCTCGATCCACAACACACTCTCCATCCCCAACACACTCTCCCTCCCCAACACACTCTCCCTCCCCAACACACTCTCCCTCCACAACACACTCTCCATCCCCAACACACTCTCCATCCCCAACTCACGCTCTATCCCCAACACACTCACCATCCACAACACACTCTCCATCTACAACACACTCTCCATCCCCAACACACTCTCCATCCCCAACACACTCTCCATCCCCAACACACTCTCCATCCCCAACACACTCTCCATCCCCAACACACTCTCCATCCCCAGCACGATCTGCCTCCCCAACACGATCTGCCTCCCCAACACACGCTCCCTCCCCAACACACTCTCCCTCCCCAACACACTCTCCCTCCACTCTCCCTCCCCAACATATTCTCCATCCCCAACATATTCTCCATCCCCAACACACTCTCCTTCCCCAACACACCCTCCATCCTTAACATGCTCTCCATCCTCAACACACTCTCCATCCTCATCACGCTCTCCATCCTCATCACACTCTCCATCCTCATCACGCTCTCCTTCCCCAACACGATCTCCTTCCACAACACGCTCTCCATCCCCATCATGCTCTCCATCCCCATCACGATCTCCATCCCCAACACGCTCCCCAGCCCCAACTCACTCTCCATTCCCAACACACTCTCCATCCCCAGCACACTCTCCCTCCACAACACACTCTCCAAACCGAACACACTCTCCATCCCCAACACACTCTCCATCCCCAACACACTCTCCAACCCCAACTCACTCTCCATCCCCAACACACTCTCCATCCCCAACACGCTCTCCCCCGCCAACACGCTCTCCCTCGCCAACACACTCTCGCACGCCAACACACTCTCACTCCCCAACACACTCTCTCCAACCCAAACACTCTCTCCATCCCCAACAAACTCTCCCTCCCCAACACACTGTTAATCCCCAACACACTCTTAATCCCCAACACACACTCCATCCCCAACAATCTCTTAATCCCCAACACACTCTCCATACTCAACACACACTCCATCCCCAACACACTCTTAATCCCCAACACACTCTTAATCCCCAACACACACTCCATCCCCAACAAACTCTTAATCCCCAACACACTCTCCATCCCCAACACACTCTCCATCCCCAACACACTCTCCATCCCCAACACACTCTCCATCCCTAACACACTCTCCATCCCTAACACACTCTCCATACTCAACACACACTCCATCCCCAACACACTCTTAATCCCCAATACACTCTTAATCCCCAACACACTCTTAATCCCCAACACACACTCCATCCCCAACAAACTCTTAATCCCCAAGACACTCTCCAGCCTCAACACACTCTCCAAACCCAACACACTCTTCTTCTCCAACACACTCTTCTTCTCCAACACACTCTCCAAACCCAACACGCTCTCCAAACCCAACACACTATCAATCCCCAACACACTCTCCATCCCGAACACACTCTCAAAACCCTACACCATCTGCATCCCCAACACGCTCTCCAAACCCAACACGCTCTCCATCCCCAACACACTCTTAATCCCCAACACACTCTTAATCCCCAACACACACTCCATCCCCAACAAACTCTTAATCCCCAACACACTCTCCATACTCAACACACACTCCATCCCCAACACACTCTTAATCCCCAACACACTCTTAATCCCCAACACACACTCCATCCCCAACAAACTCTTAATCCCCAACACACTCTCCATCCCCAACACACTCTCCATCCCCAACACACTCTCCATCCCCAACACACTCTCCATCCCCAACACACTGTCCATACTCAACACACACTCCATCCCCAACACACTCTTAATCCGCAACACACTCTCCCTCCCCAACACACTCTCCCTCCCCAACACACTCTCCCTCCCCAACTCACTCTCCATCCCCAACAAACTCTCCCTCCCCAACACACTCTCCCTCCCCAACACACTCTCCCTCCCCAACACACTCTCCCTCCCCAACACACTCTCCCTCCCCAACATATTCTCCATCCCCAACACACTCTCCTTCCCCAACACACCCTCCATCCTTAACACGCTCTCCATCCTCAACACACTCTCCATCCTCATCACGCTCTCCATCCTCATCACGCTCTTCTTCCCCAACACACTCTCCTTCCCCAACACGATCTCCTTCCCCAACACGATCTCCTTCCCCAACACGCTCTCCATCCCCATCATGCTCTCCATCCCCATCACGATCTCCATCCCCAACAAGCTCCCCAGCCCCAACTCACTCTCCATTCCCAACACACTCTCCATCCCCAACACTCTCCATCCCCAACACACTCTCCATCCCCAACACACTCTCCATCCCCAACACACCCTCCATCCCCAACACACCCTCCATCCCCAACACACTCTCCCTCCCCAACACACTCTCCCTCCCCAACACACCCTCCATCCCCAACACACTCTCCCTCCCCAACACACTCTCCCTCCCCAACACACTCTCCATCCCGAACACACTCTCCATCCCGAACACGCTCTCCATCCCCAACACGCTCTGAATCCCCAACACGCTCTCCATCCCCAACACGCTCTTCATCCCCAACACGCTCTCCATCCCCAACACACTCTCCCTCCCAAACACACTCTCCCTCCCCAACACACTCTCCCTCCCCAACACACTCTCCCTCCCCAACAAACTCTCCCTCCCCAACAAACTCTCCCTCCCCAACACACTCTCCCTCCCCAACACACTCTCCCTCCCCAACACACTCTCCCTCCCCAACACACTCTCCCTCACCAACTCACTCTCCCTCCCCAACACACTCTCCCTCCACAACACACTCTCCCTCCACAACACACTCTCCATCCACAACACACTCTCCATCCACAACACACTCTCCATCCACAACACACTCTCCATCCACAACACACTCTCCATCCACAACACACTCTCCATCCCCAACACACTCTCCATCCCCAACACACTCTCCATCCCCAACACACTCTCCATCCCCAACACGATCTGCCTCCCCAACACACTCTCCCTCCCCAACACACTCTCCCTCCCCAACACACTCTCCATCCACAACACACTCTCCATCCACAACACACTCTCCATCCTCAACACACTCTCCATCCACAACACACTCTCCATCCACAACACACTCTCCATCCCCAACACACTCTCCATCCCCAACACACTCTCCATCCCCAACACACTCTCCATCCCCAACACGATCTGCCTCCCCAACACGATCTGCCTCCCCAACACACTCTCCCTCCCCAACACACTCTCCCTCCCCAACACACTCTCCCTCCCCAACACACTCTCCATCCCCAACACACTCTCCATCCCCTACACACTCACCATCCCCAACACACTCACCATCCCCAACACACTCTCCATCCCCAACACACTCTCCATCCCCAACACACTCTCCATCCACAACACACTCTCCATCCACAACACACTCTCCATCCACAACACACTCTCCATCCACAACACTCTCTCCATCCACAACACACTCTCCATCCACAACACACTCTCCATCCCCAACACACTCTCAATCCCCAACACACACTCCATCCCCAACACACTCTCCATCCCCAACACACTCTCCATCCCCAACACACTCTCCATTCCCAACACACTCTCCCTCCCCAACACACTCTCCCTCCCCAACACACTCTCCCTCCCCAACACACTCTCCCTCCCCAACACACTCTCCATCCCCAACTCACTCTCTATCCCCAACACACTCACCATCCACAACACACTCTCCATCTACAACACACTCTCCGTCCCCAACACACTCTCCATCCCCAACACACTCTCCATCCCCAACACACTCTCCATCCCCAACACACTCTCCATCCCCAACACACTCTCCATCCCCAACACACTCTCCATCCCCAACACACTCTCCATCCCCAACACACTCTCCATCCCCAACACGATCTGCCTCCCCAACACGATCTGCCTCCCCAACACACGCTCCCTCCCCAACACACTCTCCCTCCCCAACACACTCTCCCTCCACTCTCCCTCCCCAACATATTCTCCATCCCCAACATATTCTCCATCCCCAACACACTCTCCTTCCCCAACACACCCTCCATCCTTAACATGCTCTCCATCCTCAACACACTCTCCATCCTCATCACGCTCTCCATCCTCATCACACTCTCCATCCTCATCACGCTCTCCTTCCCCAACACGATCTCCTTCCACAACACGCTCTCCATCCCCATCATGCTCTCCATCCCCATCACGATCTCCATCCCCAGCACACTCTCCCTCCACAACACACTCTCCAAACCGAACACACTCTCCATCCCCAACACACTCTCCATCCCCAACACACTCTCCAACCCCAACTCACTCTCCATCCCCAACACACTCTCCATCCCCAACACGCTCTCCCTCGCCAACACGCTCTCCCTCGCCAACACACTCTCGCACGCCAACACACTCTCACTCCCCAACACACTCTCTCCAACCCAAACACTCTCTCCATCCCCAACAAACTCTCCCTCCCCAACACACTGTTAATCCCCAACACACTCTTAATCCCCAACACACACTCCATCCCCAACAAACTCTTAATCCCCAACACACTCTCCATACTCAACACACACTCCATCCACAACACACTCTTAATCCCCAACACACTCTTAATCCCCAACACACACTCCATCCCCAACAAACTCTTAATCCCCAACACACTCTCCATCCCCAACACACTCTCCATCCCCAACACACTCTCCATCCCCAACACACTCTCCATCCCTAACACACTCTCCATACTCAACACACACTCCATCCCCAACACACTCTTAATCCCCAATACACTCTTAATCCCCAACACACTCTTAATCCCCAACACACTCTTAATCCCCAACACACTCTTAATCCCCAAGACACTCTCCAGCCTCAACACACTCTCCAACCCCAACACACTCTTCTTCTCCAACACACTCTTCTTCTCCAACACACTCTTCTTCTCCAACACACTCTCCAAACCCAACACGCTCTCCAAACCCAACACACTATCAATCCCCAACACACTCTCCATCCCGAACACACTCTCAAAACACTACACCATCTGCATCCCCAACACGCTCTCCAAACCCAACACGCTCTCCATCCCCAACACGCTCTCCATCCCCAACACACTCTTAATCCCCAACACACTCTTAATCCCCAACACACACTCCATCCCCAACAAACTCTTAATCCCCAACACACTCTCCATACTCAACACACACTCCATCCCCAACAAACTCTTAATCCCCAACACACTCTTAATCCCCAACACACACTCCATCCCCAACAAACTCTTAATCCCCAACACACTCTCCATCCCCAACACACTCTCCATCCCCAACACACTCTCCATCCCCAACACACTCTCCATCCCTAACACACTCTCCATACTCAACACACACTCCATCCCCAACACACTCTTAATCCGCAACACACTCTCCCTCCCCAACACACTCTCCCTCCCCAACACACTCTCCCTCCCCAACTCACTCTCCATCCCCAACACACTCTCCCTCCCCAACACACTCTCCCTCCCCAACACACTCTCCCTCCCCAACACACTCTCCCTCCCCAACACACTCTCCCTCCCTAACACACTCTCCCTCCCCAACATATTCTCCATCCCCAACACACTCTCCTTCCCCAACACACCCTCCATCCTTAACACGCTCTCCATCCTCAACACACTCTCCATCCTCATCACGCTCTCCATCCTCATCACGCTCTCCTTCCCCAACACACTCTCCTTCCCCAACACGATCTCCTTCCCCAACACGATCTCCTTCCCCAACACGATCTCCTTCCCCAACACGCTCTCCATCCCCATCATGCTCTCCATCCCCATCACGATCTCCATCCCCAACAAGCTCCCCAGCCCCAACTCACTCTCCATTCCCAACACACTCTCCATCCCCAACACTCTCCATCCCCAACACACTCTCCATCCCCAACACACCCTCCATCCCCAACACACTCTCCATCCCCAACACACTCTCCCTCCCCAACACACTCTCCCTCCCCAACACACTCTCCCTCCCCAACACACTCTCCCTCCCCAACACACTCTCCATCCCGAACACACTCTCCATCCCGAACACGCTCTCCATCCCCAACACGCTCTCCATCCCCAACACGCTCTCCATCCCCAACACGCTCTCCATCCCCAACACGCTCCCCATCCCCAACACGCTCCCCATCCCCAACACGCTCCCCATCCCCAACACGCTCTCCATCCCCAACACGCTCTCCATCCCCAACACGCTCTCCATCCCCAACATGCTCTCCACCATCAACACGCTCTGCATCCCCAACACACTCTCGCACGCCAACACACTCTCTCCAACCCAAACTCTCTCTCCATCCCCAACAAACTCTCCCTCCCCAACACACTGTTAATACCCAACACACTCTTAATCCCCAACACACACTCCATCCCCAACAAACTCTTAATCCCCAACACACTCTCCATCCCCAACACACTGCCCATCCCCAACACACTGCCCATACTCAACACACACTCCATCCCCAACACACTCTTAATCCCCAACACACTCTTAATCCCCAACACACACTCCATCCCCAACAAAATCTTAATCCCCAACACACTCTCCATCCCCAACACACTCTCCATCCCCAACACACTCTCTATCCCTAACACACTCTCCATACTCAACACACACTCCATCCCCAACACACTCTTAATCCCCAACACACTCTTAATCCCCAACACACTCTTAATCCCCAACACACTCTTAATCCCCAACACACTCTTAATCCCCAACACACAGTCCATCCCCAAGACACTCTCCATCCCCAAGACACTCTCCATCCCCAACACACTCTCCATCCCCAACACGCTCTCCATCCCCAACACACTCTCCATCCCCAACACACTCTCCAACCCCATCACACTCTACAACCCCATCACACTCTTCTTCTCCAACACACTCTCCAAACCCAACACACTCTCCAACCCCAACACACTCTCCATCCCCAACACACTCTCCATCCCCAACACTCTCTCCCTCGCCAACACGCTCTCCAAACCCAACACACTATCAATCCCCAACACACTCTCCATCCCGAACACACTCTCCAAACCCTACACCATCTCCATCCCCAACACGCTCTCCAAACCCAACACGCTCTCCATCCCCAACACGCTCTCCATCCCCAACACGCTCTCCCTCCACAACACACTCTCCCTCCCCAACACACTCTCACTCCCCAACACACTCTCCCTCCGCAACACACTCTCCCTCACCAACTCACTCACCATCCACAACTCACTCTCCATCCCCAACACACTCTCCATCCCCAACACACTCTCCATCACCAACACACTCTCCATCACCAACACACTCTCCCTCCCCAACACACTCTCCCTCCCCAACACACTCTCCCTCCCCAACACACTCTCCCTCCCCAACACACTCTCCATCCACAACACACTCTCCATCCACAACACACTCTCCATCCCCAACACACTCTCCATCCCCAACACACTCTCCATCCCCAACACACTCTCCATCCCCAACACACTCTCCATCACCAACACACTCTCCCTCCCCAACACACTCTCCCTCCCCAACACACTCTCCCTCCCCAACACACTCTCCCTCACTAACTCACTCACCATCCACAACTCACTCACCATCCACAACACACTCTCCATCCACAACACACTCTCCATCCCCAACACACTCTCCATCCCCAACACACTCTCCCTCCCCAACACACTCTCCCTCCCCAACACACTCTCCCTCCCCAACACACTCTCCCTCACCAACACACTCTCCCTCACCAACTCACTCACCATCCACAACTCACTCACCATCCACAACACACTCTCCATCCACAACACACTCTCCATCCCCAACACACTCTCCATCACCAACACACTCTCCATCCCCAACACGATCTGCCTCCCCAACACACTCTCCCTCCCCAACACACTCTCCCTCCCCAACACACTCTCCCTCCCCAACACACTCTCCATCCACAACACACTCTCCATCCACAACACACTCTCCATCCACAACACACTCTCCATCCACAACACACTCTCCATCCACAACACACTCTCCATCCACAACACACTCTCCATCCACAACACACTCTCCATCCACAACACACTCTCCCTCCCCAACACACTCTCCCTCCCCAACACACTCTCCCTCACCAACACACTCTCCATCCACAACACACTCTCCATCCACAACACACTCTCCATCCACAACACACTCTCCATCACCAACACAATCTCCATCACCAACACACTCTCCATCCCCAACACGCTCTCCATCCCCAACACGCTCTCCATTCCCAACACGCTCTCCATCCCCAACACGCTCTCCATCCCCAACACGCTCTCCATCCCCAACACGCTCTCCATCCCCAACACGCTCTCCATCCCCAACACGCACTCCATCCCCAACACGCTCCCCATCCCCAACACGCTCTCCATCCCCAACACGCTCTCCATCCCCAACACGCTCTCCATCCCCAACACGCTCTCCATCCCCATCATGATCTCCATCCCCAACACGCTCTCCATCCCCAACACGCTCCCCATCCCCAACACGCTCTCCATCCCCAACACGCTCTCGATCCCCAACACGCTCTCCATCACCAACACGCTCTCCATCACCAACACGCTCTCCATCCCCAACACACTCTCGCACGCCAACACACTCTCACTCCCCAACACACTCTCCATCCCCAACACACTCTCTCCACCCCAAACTCTCTCTCCATCCCCAACAAACTCTCCCTCCCCAACACACTGTTAATCCCCAACACACTCTTAATCCACAACACACACTCCATCCCCAACAAACTCTTAATCCCCAACACACTCTCCATCCCCAACACACACTCCCTCACCAACACACTCTCCCTCCCCAACACACTCTCCCTCACCAACACACTCTCCCTCACCAACTCACTCACCATCCCCAAGACACTCTCCATCCCCAACACACTCTCCATCCCCAACACACTCTCCCTCCCCAACACACTCTCCATCCCCAACACACTCTCCATCCCCAACACACTCTCCATCCCCAACACACTCTCCCTCCCCAACACACTCTCCCTCACCAACACACTCTCCCTCACCAACTCACTCACCATCCACAACTCACTCACCAACTACAACACACTCTCCATCCACAACACACTCTCCATCCACAACACACTCTCCATCCACAACACACTCTCCATCCACAACACACTCTCCATCCACAACACACTCTACATCACCAACACACTCTCCATCACCAACACACTCTCCATCACCAACACACTCTCCATCCCCAACACGATCTGCCTCCCCAACACACTCTCCCTCCCCAACACGCTCTCCCTCCCCAACACACTCTCCATCCCCAACACACTCTCCCTCCCCAACACACTCTCCATCCACAACACACTCTCCATCCACAACACACTCTCCATCCACAACACACTCTCCATCCACAACACACTCACCATCCACAACACACTCTCCATCCACAACACACTCTCCCTCCCCAACACACTCTCCCTCCCCAACACACTCTCCCTCCCCAACACACTCTCCCTCCCCAACACACTCTCCCTCCCCAACACACACTCCATCCCCAACAAACTCTTAATCCCCAACACACTCTCCATCCCCAACACACTCTCCATCCCTAACACACTCTCCATACTCAACACACACTCCATCCCCAACACACTCTTAATCCCCAACACACTCTTAACCCCCAACACACTCTTAATCCCCAACACACACTCCATCCCCAAGACACTCTCCATCCCCAACACGCTCTCCATTCCCAACACGCTCTCCTTCCCCAACACACTCTCCAACCCCATCACACTCTCCAACCCCATCTCACTCTTCTTCTCCAACACACTCTTCTTCTCCAACACACTCTCCAAACCCAACACACTCTCCAGCCCCAACAGGCTCTCCAACCCCAACACGCTCTCCATCCCCAACACGCTCTCCATCCCCAACACGCGCTCCATCCCCAACACACTCTCCCTCCCAAACACACTCTCCCTCCCCAACACACTCTCCCTCCCCAACACACTCTCCCTCCCCAACACACTCTCCCTCCCCAACAAACTCTCCCTCCCCAACACACTCTCCCTCCCCAACACACTCTCCCTCACCAACTCACTCACCATCCACAACTCACTCACCATCCACAACACACTCTCCATCCACAACACACTCTCCATCCACAACACACTCTCCATCCACAACACACTCTCCATCCACAACACACTCTCCATCACCAACACACTCTCCATCACCAACACACTCTCCATCCCCAACACACTCTCCCTCCCCAACACACTCTCCCTCCCCAACACACTCTCCCTCCCCAACACACTCTCCCTCCCCAACACACTCTCCCTCCCCAACACACTCTCCATCCACAACACACTCTCCATCCACAACACACTCTCCATCCACAACACACTCTCCATCCACAACACACTCTCCATCCACAACACACTCTCCATCCCCAACACACTCTCCATCCCCAACACACTCTCCATCCCCAACACACTCTCCATCCCCAACACGATCTGCCTCCCCAACACACTCTCCCTCCCCAACACACTCTCCCTCCCCAACACACTCTCCATCCACAACACACTCTCCATCCACAACACACTCTCCATCCTCAACACACTCTCCATCCACAACACACTCTCCATCCACAACACACTCTCCATCCCCAACACACTCTCCATCCCCAACACACTCTCCATCCCCAACACACTCTCCATCCCCAACACGATCTGCCTCCCCAACACGATCTGCCTCCCCAACACACTCTCCCTCCCCAACACACTCTCCCTCCCCAACACACTCTCCCTCCCCAACACACTCTCCCTCCCCAACACACTCTCCCTCCCCAACACACTCTCCATCCCCAACACACTCACCATCCCCAACACACTCACCATCCCCAACACACTCTCCATCCCCAACACACTCTCCATCCACAACACACTCTCCATCCACAACACACTCTCCATCCACAACACACTCTCCATCCACAACACACTCTCCATCCACAACACTCTCTCCATCCACAACACACTCTCCATCCCCAACACACTCTCAATCCCCAACACACACTCCATCCCCAACACACTCTCCATCCCCAACACACTTTCCATCCCCAACACACTCTCCATCCCCAACACACTCTCCCTCCCCAACACACTCTCCCTCCCCAACACACTCTCCCTCCCCAACACACTCTCCCTCCCCAACACACTCTCCATCCCCAACTCACTCTCTATCCCCAACACACTCACCATCCACAACACACTCTCCATCTACAACACACTCTCCATCCCCAACACACTCTCCATCCCCAACACACTCTCCATCCCCAACACACTCTCCATCCCCAACACACTCTCCATCCCCAACACGATCTGCCTCCCCAACACGATCTGCCTCCCCAACACACGCTCCCTCCCCAACAAACTCTCCCTCCCCAACACACTCTCCCTCCACTCTCCCTCCCCAACATATTCTCCATGCCCAACATATTCTCCATCCCCAACACACTCTCCTTCCCCAACACACCCTCCATCCTTAACATGCTCTCCATCCTCAACACACTCTCCATCCTCATCACGCTCTCCATCCTCATCACACTCTCCATCCTCATCACACTCTCCTTCCCCAACACGATCTCCTTCCACAACACGCTCTCCATCCCCATCACGATCTCCCTCCCCAACACGCTCCCCAGCCCCAACTCACTCTCCATTCCCAACACACTCTCCATCCCCAGCACACTCTCCCTCCACAACACACTCTCCAAACCGAACACACTCTCCATCCCCAACACACTCTCCATCCCCAACACACTCTCCAACCCCAACTCACTCTCCATCCCCAACACACTCTCCATCCCCAACACGCTCTCCCTCGCCAACACGCTCTCCCTCGCCAACATGCTCTCCAAACCCAACACACTATCAATACCCAACACACTCTCCATCCCGAACACACTCTCCAAACCCTACACCATCTCCATCCCCATCACGCTCTCCAAACCCAACACGCTCTCCATCCCCAACACACTCTCCCTCCCGAACACACTCTCCCTCCCCAACACACTCTCCCTCCCCAACACACTCTCCCTCCCCAACACACTCTCCCTCCCCAACACACTCTCCCTCCCCAACTCACTCACCATCCACAACACACTCTCCCTCCCCAACACACTCTCCATCCACAACACACTCTCCATAATCAACACACTCTCCATAATCAACACACTCTCCATAATCAACACACTCTCCATAATCAACACACTCTCCATCCTCAACACACTCTCCATCCTCAACACACTCTCCATCCTCAACACACTCTCCATCCTCAACACACTCTCCATCCTCAACACACTCTCTATCCACAACACACTCTCCATCCACAACACACTCTACATACTCAACACACTCTTCATACTCAACACGCACTCCATCCCCAACACACTCTCCATCCCAACACACTCTCCATCTCCAACATACTCTCCCTCCCCAACACACTCTCCCTCCCCAACACACTCTCCCTCCCCAACACACTCTCCCTCCCCAACACACTCTCCCTCCCCAACACACTCTCCCTCCCCAACACACTCTCCCTCCCCAACACACTCTCCCTCCCCAACACACTCACCATCCACAACACACTCTCCATCCACAACACACTCTCCATCCCCAACACACTCTCCATCCCCAACACACTCTCCATCCCCAACACACTCTCCATCCCCAACACACTCTCCATCCCCAACACACTCTCCATCCCCAACACACTCTCCATCCCCAACACACTCTCCATCCCCAACACACTCTCCATCCCCAACACACTCTAAATCCCCAACACGATCTGCCTCCCCAACACACTCTCCCATCCCAACAAAATCTCCCTCCCCAACACACTCTCCCTCCCCAACACACTCTCCCTCCACTCTCCCTCCCCAACGTATTCTCCATCCCCAATATATTCTCCATCCCCAACACACTCACCTTCCCCAACACACCCTCCATCCTCATCACGCTCTCCATCCTCATCACGCTCTCCTTCCCCAACACACTCTCCTTCCCCAACACGATCTCCTTCCCCAACACGATCTCCTTCCCCAACACGATCTCCTTCCCCAACACGCTCTCCATCCCCATCATGCTCTCCATCCCCATCACGATCTCCATCCCCAACACGCTCCCCAGCCCCAACTCACTCTCCATTCCCAACACACTCTCCATCCCCAACACACTCTCCCTCCCCAACACACTCTCCAAACCGAACACACTCTCCATCCCCAACACGCTCTCCATCTGCAACACGCTCTCCATCCCCAACACGCTCTCCATCCCCAACACGCTCTCCATCCCCAACTCACTCTCCATCCCCAACACACTCTCCATCTCCAACACACTCTCCATCCCCAACACACTCTCCATCCCCAACACACTCGCCCTCCCCAACACACTCTCCCTCCCCAACACACTCTCCCTCCCGAACACACTCTCCATCCCGAACACACTCTCCATCCTGAACACACTCTCCATCCCCAACACGCTCTCCATCCCCAACACACTCTCCATCCCCAACACGCTCTCCATCCGCAACACGCTCTCCATCCCCAACACGCTCTCCATCCCCAACACGCCCTCCTTCCCCAACACACTCTCCATCCCCAACACACTCTCCCTCCCCAACACACTCTCCAAACTGAACACACTCTCCATCCCCAACACACTCTCCATCTGCAACACGCTCTCCATCCCCAACACGCTCTCCATCCCCAACACGCTCTCCATCCCCAACTCACTCTCCATCCCCAACACACTCTCCATCCCCAACACACTCTCCCTCCCCAACACACTCGCCCTCCCCAACACACTCTCCCTCCCCAACACACTCTCCCTCCCCAACACACTCTCCCTCCCCAACACACTCTCCATCCCGAACACGCTCTCCATCCCCAACACGCTCTCCATCCCCAACACGCTCTCCATCCCCAACACGCTCTCCATCCCCAACACGCTCTCAATCGCCAACACACTCTCCCTCCCGAACACACTCTCCCTCCCCAACACACTCTCCATCCCCAACACACTCTCCTTCCCCAACACACCCTCCATCCTTAACACGCTCTCCATCCTCAACACACTCTCCATCCTCATAACGCTCTCCATCCTCATCATGCTCTACTTCCCCAACACACTCTCCTTCCCCAACACGATCTCCTTCCCCAACACGATCTCCTTCCCCAACACGATCTCCTTCCCCAACACGCTCTCCATCCCCAACATGCTCTCCATCCCCATCACGATCTCCATCCCCAACACGCTCCCCAGCCCCAACTCACTCTCCATTCCCAACACACTCTCCATCCCCAACACACTCTCCCTCCCCAACACACTCTCCAAACCGAACACACTCTCCATCCCCAACATACTCTCCATCCCCAACACGCTCTCCATCCCCAACACGCTCTCCATCCTCAACTCACTCTCCATCCCCAACACACTCTCCATCCCCAACACAACCTCCATCCCCAACACACTCTCCCTCCCCAACACGCTCTCCATCCCGAACACGCTCTCCATCCCCAACACGCTCTCCATCCCCAACACGCTCTCCATCCTCAACTCACTCTCCATCCCCAACACGCTCTCCATCCCCAACACGCTCTCCATCCCCAACACGCTCTCCATCCCCAACACGCTCTCATCCCGAACACGCTCTCCATCCCGAACACGCTCTCCATCCCCAACATGCTCTCCATCCCCAACACGCTCTCCATCCCCAACACGCTCTCCATCCCCAACACGCTCTCCATCCCCAACACGCTCCCCATCCCCAACACGCTCTCCATCCCCAACATGCTCTCCTTCCCCAACACGCTCTCCATCCCCAACACGCTCTCCATCCCCAACACGCTCCCCATCCCCAACACGCTCTCCATCCCCAACACGCTCTCCATCCCCAACACGCTCTCCATCCCCAACACGCTCTCCATCACCAACACGCTCTCCATCCCCAACACTCTCTCGCACGCCAACACACTCTCACTCCCCAACACACTCTCTCCAACCCAAACACTCTCTCCATCCCCAACAAACTCTCCCTCCCCAACACACTGTTAATCCCCAACACACTCTTAATCCCCAACACACACTCCATCCCCAACAAACTCTTAATCCCCAACACACTCTCCATCCCCAACACACTCTCCATCCCCAACACACTCTCCATCCCCAACACACTCTCCATCCCCAACACACTCTCCAACCCCAACACACTCTCCATACTCAACACACTCTCCATACTCAACACACTCTCCATACTCAACACACTCTCCATACTCAACACACTCTCCATCCCCAACACACTCTTAATCCCCAACACACACTCCATCCCCAACACACTCTCCATCCCCAACACACTCTCCATCCCCAACACACTCTCCATCCCCAACACACTCTCCATCCCTAACACACTCTCCATACTCAACACACACTCCATCCCCAACACACTCTTAATCCCCAATACACTCTTAATCCCCAACACACTCTTAATCCCCAACACACACTCCATCCCCAACAAACTCTTAATCCCCAACACACTCTCCAACCCCATCACACTCTTCTTCTCCAACACACTCTCCATCCCCAACACACACTCCATCACCAACACACTCTCCCTCCCCAACACACTCTCCCTCCCCAACACACTCTCCCTCCCCAACACACTCTCCCTCCCTCACACACTCTCCCTCACCAACTCACTCACCATCCACAACTCACTCACCATCCACAACACACTCTCCATCCACAACACACTCTCCATCCCCAACACACTCTCCATCCCCAACACACTCTCCATCCCCAACACACTCTCCATCACCAACACACTCTCCCTCCCCAACACACTCTCCCTCCCCAACACACTCTCCCTCCCCAACACACTCTCCCTCACCAACACACTCTCCCTCACCAACTCACTCACCATCCACAACTCACTCACCATCCACAACACACTCTCCATCCACAACACACTCTCCATCCACAACACACTCTCCATCCCCAACACACTCTCCATCACCAACACACTCTCCATCCCCAACACGATCTGCCTCCCCAACACACTCTCCATCCACAACACACTCTCCATCCACAACACACTCTCCATCCACAACACACTCTCCATCCACAACACACTCTCCATCCACAACACACTCTCCATCCACAACACACTCTCCCTCCCCAACACACTCTCGCACGCCAACACACTCTCACTCCCCAACACACTCTCTCCACCCCAAACTCTCTCTCCATCCCCAACAAACTCTCCCTCCCCAACACACTGTTAATCCCCAACACACTCTCCATCAGCAACACACTCTCCATCACCAACACACTCTCCATCCCCAACACACTCTCCATCCCCAACACACTCTCCATCCCCAACACACTCTCCATCCCCAACACACTCTCCATCCACAACACACTCTCCATCCACAACACACTCTCCATCCACAACACACTCTCCATCCACAACACACTCTCCATCCACAACACACTCTCCATCCACAACACACTCCATCCCCAACACACTCTCCATCCCCAACACACTCTCCATCCCCAACACACTCTCCATACTCAAAACACACTCCATCCCCAACACACTCTTAATCCCCAACACACTCTCCCTTCCCAACACACTCTCCCTCCCCAACACACTCTCCATCCCCAACACACTCTCCATCCCCAACACACTCTCCATCCCCAACACACTCTCCATCCCCAACACACTCTCCATCCCGAACACACTCTCCATCCCGAACACGCTCTCCATCCCCAACACGCTCTCCATTCCCAACACGCTCTCCATTCCCAACACGCTCTCCATCCCCAACACGCTCTCCATCCCCAACACGCTCTCCATCCCCAACACGCTCCCCATCCCCAACACGCTCCCCATCCCCAACACGCTCTCCATCCCCAACACGCTCTCCATCCCCAACACGCTCTCCATCCCCATCATGATCTCCATCCCCAACACGCTCTCCATCCCCAACACGCTCTCCATCCCCAACACGCTCTCCAACCCCAACAAACTCTCCCTCCCCAACACACTGTTAATCCCCAACACACTCTTAATCCCCAACACACACTCCATCCCCAACAAACTCTTAATCCCCAACACACTCTCCATCCCCAACACACTCTCCCTCACCAACACACTCTCCCTCCCCAACACACTCTCCCTCACCAACTCACTCACCATCCCCAACACACTCTCCATCCCAAACACACTCTCCATCCCCAACACACTCTCCATCCCCAACACACTCTCCATCCCCAACACACTCTCCATCCCCAACACACTCTCCCTCCCCAACACACTCTCCCTCCCCAACACACTCTCCCTCACCAACACACTCTCCCTCACCAACACACTCTCCCTCACCAACTCACTCACCATCCACAACTCACTCACCATCCACAACTCACTCACCATCTACAACACACTCTCCATCCACAACACACTCTCCATCCACAACACACTCTCCATCCACAACACACTCTCCATCCCCAACACACTCTCCATCACCAACACACTCTCCATCACCAA
The DNA here is from genome assembly GCF_047496795.1 of Chiloscyllium punctatum. Taxonomy (NCBI): domain Eukaryota; kingdom Metazoa; phylum Chordata; class Chondrichthyes; order Orectolobiformes; family Hemiscylliidae; genus Chiloscyllium; species Chiloscyllium punctatum. The sequence continues at coordinate 32,814,482 of NC_092789.1, read as the reverse complement.
CACACTCTCCATCCCCAACACGATCTGCCTCCCAAAACACACTCTCCCTCCCCAACACACTCTCCCTCCCCAACACACTCTCCCTCCCCAACACACTCTCCCTCCCCAACACACTCTCCCTCCCCAACACACTCTCCATCCACAACACACTCTCCATCCACAACACAGTCTCCATCCACAACACAGTCTCCATCCACAACACACTCTCCATCCACAACACACTCTCCCTCCCCAACACACTCTCCCTCCCCAACACACTCTCCCTCACCAGCTCACTCACCATCCACAACTCACTCACCATCCACAACACACTCTCCATCCACAACACACTCTCCATCCACAACACACTCTCCCTCCCCAACAAACTCTCCCTCCCCAACACACTCTCCCTCCCCAACACACTCTCCCTCCCCAACACACTCTCCCTCCCCAACACACACTCCATCCCCAACAAACTCTCCATCCACAACACACTCTCCATCCACAACACACTCTCCATCCACAACACACTCTCTATCCCCAACACACTCTCCATCCCCAACACACTCTCCATCCCCAACACACTGTCCATCCCCAACACGATCTGCCTCCCCAACACGATCTGCCTCCCCAACACACTCTCCCTCCCCAACACACTCTCCCTCCCCAACACACTATCCCTCCCCAACACACTCTCCATCCCCAACACACTCTCCATCCCCAACACACTCTCCATCCACAACACACTCTCCATCCACAACACACTCTCCATCCCCAACACACTTTCCATCCCCAACACACTCTCCCTCCCCAACACACTCTCCATCCCCAACACACTCTCCATCCCCAACACACTCTCAATCCCCAACACACACTCCATCCCCAACACACTCTCCATCCCCAACACACTTTCCATCCCCAACACACTCTCCATCCCCAACACACTCTCCCTCCCCAACACACTCTCCCTCCCCAACACACTCTCCCTCCCCAACACACTCTCCCTCCCCAACACACTCTCCATCCCCAACTCACTCTCTATCCCCAACACACTCACCATCCACAACACACTCTCCATCTACAACACACTCTCCATCCCCAACACACTCTCCATCCCCAACACACTCTCCATCCCCAACACACTCTCCATCCCCAACACACTCTCCATCCCCAACACACTCTCCATCCCCAACACACTCTCCATCCCCAACACACTCTCCATCCCCAACACGATCTGCCTCCCCAACACGATCTGCCTCCCCAACACGATCTGCCTCCCCAACACACGCTCCCTCCCCAACACACTCTCCCTCCCCAACACACTCTCCCTCCACTCTCCCTCCCCAACATATTCTCCATCCCCAACATATTCTCCATCCCCAACACACTCTCCTTCCCCAACACACCCTCCATCCTTAACATGCTCTCCATCCTCAACACACTCTCCATCCTCATCACGCTCTCCATCCTCATCACACTCTCCATCCTCATCACGCTCTCCTTCCCCAACACGATCTCCTTCCACAACACGCTCTCCATCCCCATCATGCTCTCCATCCCCATCACGATCTCCATCCCCAACACACTCCCCAGCCCCAACTCACTCTCCATTCCCAACACACTCTCCATCCCCAGCACACTCTCCCTCCACAACACACTCTCCAAACCGAACACACTCTCCATCCCCAACACACTCTCCATCCCCAACACACTCTCCAACCCCAACTCACTCTCCATCCCCAACACACTCTCCATCCCCAACACGCTCTCCTTCGCCAACACGCTCTCCCTCGCCAACACGCTCTCCAAACCCAACACACTATCAATCCCCAACACACTCTCCATCCCGAACACACTCTCCAAACCCTACACCATCTCCATCCCCATCACGCTCTCCAAACCCAACACGCTCTCCATCCCCAACACACTCTCCCTCCCGAACACACTCTCCCTCCCCAACACACTCTCCCTCCCCAACACACTCTCCCTCCCCAACACACTCTCCCTCCCCAACTCACTCACCATCCACAACACACTCTCCATAATCAACACACTCTCCATAATCAACACACTCTCCATAATCAACACACTCTCCATAATCAACACACTCTCCATAATCAACACACTCTCCATAATCAACACACTCTCCATAATCAACACACTCTCCATAATCAACACACTCTCCATCCTCAACACACTCTCCATCCTCAACACACTCTCCATCCTCAACACACTCTCCATCCTCAACACACTCTCCATCCTCAACACACTCTCCATCCACAACACACTCTCCATCCACAACACACTCTCCATCCACAACACACTCTCCATACTCAACACACTCTTCATACTCAACACGCACTCCATCCCCAACACACTCTCCATCCCAACACACTCTCCATCTCCAACATACTCTCCGTCTCCAACACACTCTCCATCTCGACCACACTCTCCATCTCCAACATACTCTCCCTCCACAACACACTCTCCCTCCCCAACACACTCTCCCTCCCCAACACACTCTCCCTCCCCAACACACTCTCCCTCCCCAACTCACTCTCTATCCCCAACACACTCACCATCCACAACACACTCTCCATCCACAACACACTCTCCATCCACAACACACTCTCCATCCACAACACACTCTCCATCCCCAACACACTCTTCATCCCCAACACACTCTCCATCCCTAACACACTCTCCATCCCCAACACACTCTACATCCCCAACACGATCTGCCTCCCCAACACACTCTCCCTTCCCAACAAAATCTCCCTCCCCAACACACTCTCCCTCCCCAACACACTCTCCCTCCACTCTCCCTCCCCAACGTATTCTCCATCCCCAACATATTCTCCATCCCCAACACACTCTCCTTCCCCAACACACCCTCCATCCTTAACACGCTCTCCATCCTCAACACACTCTCCATCCTCATCACGCTCTCCATCCTCATCACGCTCTCCATCCTCATCACGCTCTCCTTCCCCAACACACTCTCCTTCCCCAACACGATCTCCTTCCCCAACACGATCTCCTCCCCCAACACGCTCTCCATCCCCATCATGCTCTCCATCCCCATCACGATCTCCATCCCCAACACGCTCCCCAGCCCCAACTCACTCTCCATTCCCAACACACTCTCCATCCCCAACACACTCTCCCTCCCCAACACACTCTCCAAACCGAACACACTCTCCATCCCCAACACACTCTCCATCCCCAACACACTCTCCATCCCCAACACGCTCTCCATCCCCAACACGCTCTCCATCCCCAACTCACTCTCCATCCCCAACACACTCTCCATCCCCAACACACTCTCCATCCCCAACACACTCTCCCTACCCAACACACTCTCCCTCCCCAACACACTCTCCCTCCCCAACACACTCTCCCTCCCCAACACACTCTCCCTCCCCAACACACTCTCCCTCCCCAACACACTCTCCATCCCGAACACACTCTCCATCCCGAACACACTCTCCATCCTGAACACGCTCTCCATCCCCAACACGCTCTCCATCCCCAACACGCTCTCCATCCCCAACACGCTCTCCATCCGCAACACGCTCTCCATCCCCAACACGCTCTCCATCCCCAACACGCTCTCCTTCCCCAACACGTTCTCCATCCCCAACACGCTCTCCATCCCCAACACACTCTCCCTCCCCAACACACTCTCCAAACCGAACACACTCTCCATCCCCAACACACTCTCCATCCCCAACACACTCTCCATCCCCAACACGCTCTCCATCCTCAACTCACTCTCCATCCCCAACACGCTCTCCATCCCCAACACGCTCTCCATCCCCAACACGCTCTCCATCCTCAACTCACTCTCCATCCCCAACACACTCTCCATCCCCAACACAACCTCCATCCCCAACACAACCTCCATCCCCAACACACTCTCCCTCCCCAACACGCTCTCCATCCCCAACACGCTCTCCATCCCCAACACGCTCTCCATCCCCAACACGCTCTCCATCCTCAACTCACTCTCCATCCCCAACACGCTCTCCATCCCCAACACGCTCTCCATCCCCAACACGCTCTCCATCCCCAACATGCTCTCCATCCCCAACACGCTCTCCATCCCCAACACGCTCTCCATCCCGAACACGCTCTCCATCCGGAACACGCTCTCCATCCCCAACATGCTCTCCATCCCCAACACGCTCTCCATCCCCAACACGCTCTCCTTCCCCAACACGCTCTCCATCCCCAACACGCTCTCCATCCCCAACACGCTCCCCATCCCCAACACGCTCTCCATCCCCAACACGCTCTCCATCCCCAACACGCTCTCCATCCCCAACACACTCTCCATCCCCAACACACTCTCCATCCCCAACACGCTCTCCATCCCCAACACGCTCTCCCTCGCCAACACGCTCTCCAAACCCAACACACTATCAATCCCCAACACACTCTCCATCCTGAACACACTCTCCAAACCCTACACCATCTGCATCCCCAACACGCTCTCCAAACCCAACACGCTCTCCATCCCCAACACACTCTTAATCCCCAACACACTCTTAATCCCCAACACACTCTCCATCCCCAACACACTCTCGCACGCCAACACACTCTCACTCCCCAACACACTCTCTCCAACCCAAACACTCTCTCCATCCCCAACAAACTCTCCCTCCCCAACACACTGTTAATCCCCAACACACTCTTAATCCCCAACACACACTCCATCCCCAACAAACTCTTAATCCCCAACACACTCTCCATCCCCAACACACTCTCCATCCCCAACACACTCTCCATACTCAACACACTCTCCATCCCCAACACACTCTCCTTCCCCAACACACCCTCCATCCTTAACACGCTCTCCATCCTCAACACACTCTCCATCCTCATCACGCTCTCCATCCTCATCACGCTCTCCTTCCCCAACACACTCTCCTTCCCCAACACGATCTCCTTCCCCAACACGATCTCCTTCCCCAACACACTCTCCATCCCCATCATGCTCTCCATCCCCAACACGCTCTCCTTCCCCAACACACTCTCCAACCCCATCACACTCTACAACCCCATCACACTCTTCTTCTCCAACACACTGTCCAAACCCAACACACTCTCCAGCCTCAACACACTCTCCAACCCCAACACACTCTCCATCCCCAACACGCTCTCCACCCCCAACACGCTCTCCATCCCCAACACGCTCTCCCTCGCCAACACGCTCTCCAAACCCAACACAATATCAATCCCCAACACACTCTCCATCCCGAACACACTCTCCAAACCCTACACCATCTCCATCCCCAACACGCTCTCCAAACCCAACACGCTCTCCATCCCCAACACGCTCTCCATCCCCAACACACTCTCCATCCCCAACACACTCTCCATCCCCAACACGATCTGCCTCCCCAACACACTCTCCCTCCCCAACACACTCTCCCTCCCCAACACACTCTCCCTCCCCAACATATTCTCCATCCCCAACACACTCTCCTTCCCCAACACACCCTCCATCCTTAACACGCTCTCCATCCTCAACACACTCTCCATCCTCATCACACTCTCCATCCTCATCACGCTCTCCATCCTCATCACGCTCTCCTTCCCCAACACACTCTCCTTCCCCAACACGATCTCCTTCCCCAACACGATCTCCTTCCCCAACACGCTCTCCATCCCCATCATGCTCTCCATCCCCATCACGATCTCCATCCCCAACACACTCTCCATCCCCAACACACTCTCCCTCCCTAACACACTCTCCAAACCGAACACACTCTCCATCCCCAACACACTCTCCATCTCCAACACGCTCTCCATCCCCAACACGCTCTCCATCCCCAACTCACTCTCCATCCCCAACACACTCTCCATCCCCAACACACTCTCCATCCCCAACACACTCTCCCTCCCCAACACACTCTCCCTCCCCAACACACTCTCCCTCCCCAACACACTCTCCATCCTGAACACACTCTCCATCCCCAACACGCTCTCCATCCCCAACACGCTCTCCATCCCCAACACGCTCTCCATCCCCAACACGCTCTCCTTCCCCAACACGCTCTCCATCCCCAACACGCTCTCCATCCCCAACACGCTCTCCATCCCCAACACGCTCTCCATCCCCAACACGCTCTCCATCCCCAACACGCTCTCCATCCCCAACACGCTCTCCATCCCCAACACGCTCTCGTTCCCCAACACGCTCTCGTTCCCCAACACGCTCTCCATCCGCAACACGCTCTCCATCCCCAACACGCTCTCCATCCCCAACACGCTCTCCATCCCCAACACACTCTCGCACGCCAACACACTCTCACTCCCCAACACACTCTCCAACCCAAACACACTCTCCAACCCAAACACTCTCTCCATCCCCAACAAACTCTCCCTCCCCAACACACTGTTAATCCCCAACACACTCTTAATCCCCAACACACTCTTAATCCCCAACACACACTCCATCCCCAACAAACTCTTAATCCCCAACACACTCTCCAGCCTCAACACACTCTCCAACCCCAACACGCTCTCCATCCCCAACACGCTCTCCATCCCCAACACGCTCTCCATCCCCAACACGCTCTCCCTCGCCAACACGCTCTCCAAACCGAACACACTATCAATCCCCAACACACTCTCCATCCCGAACACACTCTCCAAACCCTACACCATCTCCATCCCCAACACGCTCTCCATCCCCAACACGCTCTCCATCCCCAACACGCTCTCCATCCCCAACACGCTCTCCCTCCCCAACACGCTCTCCCTCCCCAACACGCTCTCCCTCCCCAACACGCTCTCCCTCCCCAACACGCTCTCCCTCCCCAACACACTCTCCCTCCCCAACACACTCTCCCTCCCCAACACACTCTCCCTCACCAACACACTCTCCCTCCCCAACACACTCTCCCTCCCCAACACACTCACCATCCACAACACACTCTCCATCCACAACACACTCTCCATCCACAACACACTCTCCATCCACAACACACTCTCCATCCCCAACACACTCTCCATCCCCAACACACTCTCCCTCCCCAACACACTCTCCCTCCCCAACACACTCTCCCTCACCAACTCACTCACCATCCACAACTCACTCACTATCCACAACTCACTCACCATCCACAACTCACTCACCATCCACAACACACTCTCCATCGACAACACACTCTCCATCCACAACACACTCTCCATCCCCAACACACTCTCCATCCCCAACACACTCTCCATCCCCAACACGATCTGCCTCCCCAACACACTCTCCCTCCCCAACACACTCTCCCTCCCCAACACACTCTCCATCCACAACACACTCTCCATCCGCAACACACTCTCCATCCACAACACACTCTCCATCCCCAACACACTCTCCATCCCCAACACACTCTCCATCCCCAACACGATCTGCCTCCACAACACGATCTGCCTCCCCAACACACTCTCCCTCCCCAACACACTCTCCCTCCCCAACACACTCTCCATCCCCAACACACTCACCATCCCCAACACACTCACCATCCACAACAAACTCTCCATCCACAACACACTCTCCATCCACAACACACTCTCCATCCCCAACACACTCTCCATCCCCAACACACTCTCCCTCCCCAACACACTCTCCATCCCCAACACACTCTCCATCCCCAACACACTCTCCATCCCCAACACACTCTCCCTCCACTCTCCCTCCCCAACATATTCTCCATCCCCAACACACTCTCCTTCCCCAACACACCCTCCATCCTTAACACGCTCTCCATCCTCATCACGCTCTCCATCCTCATCACGCTCTCCATCCTCATCACGCTCTCCATCCTCATCACGCTCTCCATCCTCATCACGCTCTCCATCCTCATCACGCTCTCCCTCCCCAACACGCTCTCCGTCCACAACACGCTCTCCATCCCCAACACACTCTCCATCCCCAACACGCTCTCCATCTCCAACACGCTCTCCATCCCCAACACGCTCTCCATCCCCAACTCACTCTCCATCCCCAACACACTCTCCATCCCCAACACACTCTCCCTCCCCAACACACTCTCCCTCCCCAACACACTCTCCCTCCCCAACACACTCTCCATCCTGAACACACTCTCCATCCCCAACACGCTCTCCATCCCCAACACGCTCTCCATCCCCAACACGCTCTCCATCCCCAACACGCTCTCCTTCCCCAACACGCTCTCCTTCCCCAACACGCTCTCCTTCCCCAACACGCTCTCCTTCCCCAACACGCTCTCCATCCCCAACACGCTCTCCATCCCCAACACGCTCTCCATCCCCAACACGCTCTCCATCCCCAACACGCTCTCCTTCCCCAACACGCTCTCCTTCCCCAACACGCTCTCCATCCGCAACACGCTCTCCATCCCCAACACGCTCTCCATCCCCAACACACTCTCGCACGCCAACACACTCTCACTCCCCAACACACTCTCCAACCCAAACACACTCTCCAACCCAAACACTCTCTCCATCCCCAACAAACTCTCCCTCCCCAACAAACTCTCCCTCCCCAACACACTCTTAATCCCCAACACACTCTTAATCCCCAACACACTCTTAATCCCCAACACACACTCCATCCCCAACAAACTCTTAATCCCCAACACACTCTCCATACTCAACACACTCTCCATACTCAACACACTCTCCATACTCAACACACTCTCCATACTCAACACACTCTCCATACTCAACACACACTCCATCCCCAACACACTCTGAATCCCCAATACACTCTCCATCCCCAACTCACTCTCTATCCCCAACACACTCACCATCCACAACACACTCTCCATCCCCAACACACTCTCCATCCCCAACACGATCTCCCTCCCCAACACACTCTGCCTCCCCAACACACGCTGCCTCCCCAACAGACTCCCCATCCGCAACAGACTCCCCATCCCCAACACACTCTCCCTCCCCAACACACTCTCCCACCGCCAACACACTCTCCCTCCCCAACACACTCTCCCTCCCCAACACGATCTCCCTCCCCAACACGATCTCCCTCCCCAACACGATCTCCCTCCCCAACACGATCTCCCTCCCCAACACGATCTCCCTCCCCAACACGATCTCCCTCCCCAACACACTCTCCCTCCACAACACACTCTCCCTCCCTAACAGACTCTCCATCCCCAACACACTCTGAATCCCCAATACACTCTCCATCCCCAACTCACTCTCTATCCCCAACACACTCTGAATCCCCAATACACTCTCCATCCCCAACTCACTCTCTATCCCCAACACACTCACCATCCACAACACACTTTCCATCCACAACACACTCTCCATCCACAACACACTCTCCATCCACAACACACTCTCCATCCACAACACACTCTCCATCCACAACACACTCTCCATCCTCAACACACTCTCCATCCTCAACACACTCTCCATCCACAACACACTCTCCATCCCCAACACACTCTCCATCCCCAACACACTCTCCATCCTCAACACACTCTCCATCCTCAACACACTCTCCATCCACAACACACTCTCCATCCCCAACACACACTCCATCCTCAACACACACTCCATCCTCAACACACTCTCCCTCCCCAACACGCTCTCCCTCCCCAACACGCTCTCCCTCCCCAACACACTCTCCAATCCAAACACACTCTCCCTCCCCATCACACTCTCCTTCCCCAACACACTCTCCATCCCCAACTCACTCTCTATCCCCAACACACTCACCATCCACAACACACTTTCCATCCACAACACACTCTCCATCCACAACACACTCTCCATCCACAACACACACTCCATCCCCAACAAACTCTTAATCCCCAACACACACTCCATCCCCAACACACTCTCCATCCCCAACACACTTTCCATCCCCAACACACTCTCCATCCCCAACACACTCTCCCTCCCCAACACACTCTCCCTCCCCAACACACTCTCCCTCCCCAACACACTCTCCCTCCCCAACACACTCTCCATCCCCAACTCACTCTCTATCCCCAACACACTCACCATCCACAACACACTCTCCATCTACAACACACTCTCCATCCCCAACACACTCTCCATCCCCAACACACTCTCCATCCCCAACACACTCTCCATCCCCAACACACTCTCCATCCCCAACACACTCTCCATCCCCAACACACTCTCCATCCCCAACACGATCTGCCTCCCCAACACGATCTGCCTCCCCAACACGATCTGCCTCCCCAACACACGCTCCCTCCCCAACACACTCTCCCTCCCCAACACACTCTCCCTCCACTCTCCCTCCCCAACATATTCTCCATCCCCAACATATTCTCCATCCCCAACACACTCTCCTTCCCCAACACACCCTCCATCCTTAACATGCTCTCCATCCTCAACACACTCTCCATCCTCATCACGCTCTCCATCCTCATCACACTCTCCATCCTCATCACGCTCTCCTTCCCCAACACGATCTCCTTCCACAACACGCTCTCCATCCCCATCATGCTCTCCATCCCCATCACGATCTCCATCCCCAACACACTCCCCAGCCCCAACTCACTCTCCATTCCCAACACACTCTCCATCCCCAGCACACTCTCCCTCCACAACACACTCTCCAAACCGAACACACTCTCCATCCCCAACACACTCTCCATCCCCAACACACTCTCCAACCCCAACTCACTCTCCATCCCCAACACACTCTCCATCCCCAACACGCTCTCCTTCGCCAACACGCTCTCCCTCGCCAACACGCTCTCCAAACCCAACACACTATCAATCCCCAACACACTCTCCATCCCGAACACACTCTCCAAACCCTACACCATCTCCATCCCCATCACGCTCTCCAAACCCAACACGCTCTCCATCCCCAACACACTCTCCCTCCCGAACACACTCTCCCTCCCCAACACACTCTCCCTCCCCAACACACTCTCCCTCCCCAACACACTCTCCCTCCCCAACTCACTCACCATCCACAACACACTCTCCATAATCAACACACTCTCCATAATCAACACACTCTCCATAATCAACACACTCTCCATAATCAACACACTCTCCATAATCAACACACTCTCCATAATCAACACACTCTCCATCCTCAACACACTCTCCATCCTCAACACACTCTCCATCCTCAACACACTCTCCATCCTCAACACACTCTCCATCCTCAACACACTCACCATCCCCAACACGCTCTCCTTCCCCAACACGCTCTCCATCCCCAACACGCTCTCCATCCCCAACACGCTCTCCATCCCCAACACGCTCTCCATCCCCAACACGCTCTCCATCCCCAACACGCTCTCCATCCCCAACACGCTCTCCATCCCCAACACGCTCTCGTTCCCCAACACGCTCTCGTTCCCCAACACGCTCTCCATCCGCAACACGCTCTCCATCCCCAACACGCTCTCCATCCCCAACACGCTCTCCATCCCCAACACACTCTCGCACGCCAACACACTCTCACTCCCCAACACACTCTCCAACCCAAACACACTCTCCAACCCAAACACTCTCTCCATCCCCAACAAACTCTCCCTCCCCAACACACTGTTAATCCCCAACACACTCTTAATCCCCAACACACTCTTAATCCCCAACACACACTCCATCCCCAACAAACTCTTAATCCCCAACACACTCTCCAGCCTCAACACACTCTCCAACCCCAACACGCTCTCCATCCCCAACACGCTCTCCATCCCCAACACGCTCTCCATCCCCAACACGCTCTCCCTCGCCAACACGCTCTCCAAACCGAACACACTATCAATCCCCAACACACTCTCCATCCCGAACACACTCTCCAAACCCTACACCATCTCCATCCCCAACACGCTCTCCATCCCCAACACGCTCTCCATCCCCAACACGCTCTCCATCCCCAACACGCTCTCCCTCCCCAACACGCTCTCCCTCCCCAACACGCTCTCCCTCCCCAACACGCTCTCCCTCCCCAACACGCTCTCCCTCCCCAACACACTCTCCCTCCCCAACACACTCTCCCTCCCCAACACACTCTCCCTCCCCAACACACTCTCCCTCCCCAACACACTCTCCCTCCCCAACACACTCACCATCCACAACACACTCTCCATCCACAACACACTCTCCATCCACAACACACTCTCCATCCACAACACACTCTCCATCCCCAACACACTCTCCATCCCCAACACACTCTCCATCCCCAACACACTCTCCCTCCCCAACACACTCTCCCTCCCCAACACACTCTCCCTCACCAACTCACTCACCATCCACAACTCACTCACTATCCACAACTCACTCACCATCCACAACTCACTCACCATCCACAACACACTCTCCATCGACAACACACTCTCCATCCACAACACACTCTCCATCCCCAACACACTCTCCATCCCCAACACACTCTCCATCCCCAACACGATCTGCCTCCCCAACACACTCTCCCTCCCCAACACACTCTCCCTCCCCAACACACTCTCCATCCACAACACACTCTCCATCCGCAACACACTCTCCATCCACAACACACTCTCCATCCCCAACACACTCTCCATCCCCAACACACTCTCCATCCCCAACACGATCTGCCTCCACAACACGATCTGCCTCCCCAACACACTCTCCCTCCCCAACACACTCTCCCTCCCCAACACACTCTCCATCCCCAACACACTCACCATCCCCAACACACTCACCATCCACAACAAACTCTCCATCCACAACACACTCTCCATCCACAACACACTCTCCATCCCCAACACACTCTCCATCCCCAACACACTCTCCCTCCCCAACACACTCTCCATCCCCAACACACTCTCCATCCCCAACACACTCTCCATCCCCAACACACTCTCCCTCCACTCTCCCTCCCCAACATATTCTCCATCCCCAACACACTCTCCTTCCCCAACACACCCTCCATCCTTAACACGCTCTCCATCCTCATCACGCTCTCCATCCTCATCACGCTCTCCATCCTCATCACGCTCTCCATCCTCATCACGCTCTCCATCCTCATCACGCTCTCCATCCTCATCACGCTCTCCCTCCCCAACACGCTCTCCGTCCACAACACGCTCTCCATCCCCAACACACTCTCCATCCCCAACACGCTCTCCATCTCCAACACGCTCTCCATCCCCAACACGCTCTCCATCCCCAACTCACTCTCCATCCCCAACACACTCTCCATCCCCAACACACTCTCCCTCCCCAACACACTCTCCCTCCCCAACACACTCTCCCTCCCCAACACACTCTCCATCCTGAACACACTCTCCATCCCCAACACGCTCTCCATCCCCAACACGCTCTCCATCCCCAACACGCTCTCCATCCCCAACACGCTCTCCTTCCCCAACACGCTCTCCTTCCCCAACACGCTCTCCTTCCCCAACACGCTCTCCTTCCCCAACACGCTCTCCATCCCCAACACGCTCTCCATCCCCAACACGCTCTCCATCCCCAACACGCTCTCCATCCCCAACACGCTCTCCTTCCCCAACACGCTCTCCTTCCCCAACACGCTCTCCATCCGCAACACGCTCTCCATCCCCAACACGCTCTCCATCCCCAACACACTCTCGCACGCCAACACACTCTCACTCCCCAACACACTCTCCAACCCAAACACACTCTCCAACCCAAACACTCTCTCCATCCCCAACAAACTCTCCCTCCCCAACAAACTCTCCCTCCCCAACACACTCTTAATCCCCAACACACTCTTAATCCCCAACACACTCTTAATCCCCAACACACACTCCATCCCCAACAAACTCTTAATCCCCAACACACTCTCCATACTCAACACACTCTCCATACTCAACACACTCTCCATACTCAACACACTCTCCATACTCAACACACTCTCCATACTCAACACACACTCCATCCCCAACACACTCTGAATCCCCAATACACTCTCCATCCCCAACTCACTCTCTATCCCCAACACACTCACCATCCACAACACACTCTCCATCCCCAACACACTCTCCATCCCCAACACGATCTCCCTCCCCAACACACTCTGCCTCCCCAACACACGCTGCCTCCCCAACAGACTCCCCATCCGCAACAGACTCCCCATCCCCAACACACTCTCCCTCCCCAACACACTCTCCCACCGCCAACACACTCTCCCTCCCCAACACACTCTCCCTCCCCAACACGATCTCCCTCCCCAACACGATCTCCCTCCCCAACACGATCTCCCTCCCCAACACGATCTCCCTCCCCAACACGATCTCCCTCCCCAACACGATCTCCCTCCCCAACACACTCTCCCTCCACAACACACTCTCCCTCCCTAACAGACTCTCCATCCCCAACACACTCTGAATCCCCAATACACTCTCCATCCCCAACTCACTCTCTATCCCCAACACACTCTGAATCCCCAATACACTCTCCATCCCCAACTCACTCTCTATCCCCAACACACTCACCATCCACAACACACTTTCCATCCACAACACACTCTCCATCCACAACACACTCTCCATCCACAACACACTCTCCATCCACAACACACTCTCCATCCTCAACACACTCTCCATCCTCAACACACTCTCCATCCACAACACACTCTCCATCCCCAACACACTCTCCATCCCCAACACACTCTCCATCCTCAACACACTCTCCATCCTCAACACACTCTCCATCCACAACACACTCTCCATCCCCAACACACACTCCATCCTCAACACACACTCCATCCTCAACACACTCTCCCTCCCCAACACGCTCTCCCTCCCCAACACGCTCTCCCTCCCCAACACACTCTCCAATCCAAACACACTCTCCCTCCCCATCACACTCTCCTTCCCCAACACACTCTCCATCCCCAACTCACTCTCTATCCCCAACACACTCACCATCCACAACACACTTTCCATCCACAACACACTCTCCATCCACAACACACTCTCCATCCACAACACACACTCCATCCCCAACAAACTCTTAATCCCCAACACACACTCCATCCCCAACACACTCTCCATCCCCAACACACTTTCCATCCCCAACACACTCTCCATCCCCAACACACTCTCCCTCCCCAACACACTCTCCCTCCCCAACACACTCTCCCTCCCCAACACACTCTCCCTCCCCAACACACTCTCCATCCCCAACTCACTCTCTATCCCCAACACACTCACCATCCACAACACACTCTCCATCTACAACACACTCTCCATCCCCAACACACTCTCCATCCCCAACACACTCTCCATCCCCAACACACTCTCCATCCCCAACACACTCTCCATCCCCAACACACTCTCCATCCCCAACACACTCTCCATCCCCAACACGATCTGCCTCCCCAACACGATCTGCCTCCCCAACACGATCTGCCTCCCCAACACACGCTCCCTCCCCAACACACTCTCCCTCCCCAACACACTCTCCCTCCACTCTCCCTCCCCAACATATTCTCCATCCCCAACATATTCTCCATCCCCAACACACTCTCCTTCCCCAACACACCCTCCATCCTTAACATGCTCTCCATCCTCAACACACTCTCCATCCTCATCACGCTCTCCATCCTCATCACACTCTCCATCCTCATCACGCTCTCCTTCCCCAACACGATCTCCTTCCACAACACGCTCTCCATCCCCATCATGCTCTCCATCCCCATCACGATCTCCATCCCCAACACACTCCCCAGCCCCAACTCACTCTCCATTCCCAACACACTCTCCATCCCCAGCACACTCTCCCTCCACAACACACTCTCCAAACCGAACACACTCTCCATCCCCAACACACTCTCCATCCCCAACACACTCTCCAACCCCAACTCACTCTCCATCCCCAACACACTCTCCATCCCCAACACGCTCTCCTTCGCCAACACGCTCTCCCTCGCCAACACGCTCTCCAAACCCAACACACTATCAATCCCCAACACACTCTCCATCCCGAACACACTCTCCAAACCCTACACCATCTCCATCCCCATCACGCTCTCCAAACCCAACACGCTCTCCATCCCCAACACACTCTCCCTCCCGAACACACTCTCCCTCCCCAACACACTCTCCCTCCCCAACACACTCTCCCTCCCCAACACACTCTCCCTCCCCAACACACTCTCCCTCCCCAACTCACTCACCATCCACAACACACTCTCCATAATCAACACACTCTCCATAATCAACACACTCTCCATAATCAACACACTCTCCATAATCAACACACTCTCCATAATCAACACACTCTCCATAATCAACACACTCTCCATCCTCAACACACTCTCCATCCTCAACACACTCTCCATCCTCAACACACTCTCCATCCTCAACACACTCTCCATCCTCAACACACTCACCATCCACAACACACTCTCCATCCACAACACACTCTCCATCCACAACACACTCTCCATCCACAACACACTCTCCATACTCAACACACTCTTCATACTCAACACGCACTCCATCCCCAACACACTCTCCATCCCAACACACTCTCCATCTCCAACATACTCTCCGTCTCCAACACACTCTCCATCTCGACCACACTCTCCATCTCCAACATACTCTCCCTCCACAACACACTCTCCCTCCCCAACACACTCTCCCTCCCCAACACACTCTCCCTCCCCAACACACTCTCCCTCCCCAACTCACTCTCCCTCCCCAACACACTCACCATCCACAACACACTCTCCATCCACAACACACTCTCCATCCACAACACACTCTCCATCCACAACACACTCTCCATCCCCAACACACTCTCCATCCCTAACACACTCTCCATCCCCAACACACTCTACATCCCCAACACGATCTCCCTCCCCAACACACTCTCCATCCCCAACACACTCACCATCCCCAACACACTCACCATCCCCAACACACTCACCATCCACAACAAACTCTCCATCCACAACACACTCTCCATCCACAACACACTCTCCATCCCCAACACACTCTCCATCCCCAACACACTCTCCATCCCCAACACACTCTCCATCCCCAACACACTCTCCATCCCCAACACACTCTCCCTCCCCAACACACTCTCCATCCCCAACACACTCTCCATCCCCAACACACTCTCCATCCCCAACACACTCTCCCTCCACTCTCCCTCCCCAACATATTCTCCATCCCCAACACACTCTCCTTCCCCAACACACCCTCCATCCTTAACACGCTCTCCATCCTCATCACGCTCTCCATCCTCATCACGCTCTCCATCCTCATCACGCTCTCCATCCTCATCACGCTCTCCATCCTCATCACGCTCTCCCTCCCCAACACGCTCTCCGTCCACAACACGCTCTCCATCCCCAACACACTCTCCCTCCCCAACACACTCTCCATCCTGAACACACTCTCCATCCCCAACACGCTCTCCATCCCCAACACGCTCTCCATCCCCAACACGCTCTCCATCCCCAACACGCTCTCCTTCCCCAACACGCTCTCCTTCCCCAACACGCTCTCCTTCCCCAACACGCTCTCCTTCCCCAACACGCTCTCCATCCCCAACACGCTCTCCATCCCCAACACGCTCTCCATCCCCAACACGCTCTCCATCCCCAACACGCTCTCCTTCCCCAACACGCTCTCCTTCCCCAACACGCTCTCCATCCGCAACACGCTCTCCATCCCCAACACGCTCTCCATCCCCAACACACTCTCGCACGCCAACACACTCTCACTCCCCAACACACTCTCCAACCCAAACACACTCTCCAACCCAAACACTCTCTCCATCCCCAACAAACTCTCCCTCCCCAACAAACTCTCCCTCCCCAACACACTCTTAATCCCCAACACACTCTTAATCCCCAACACACTCTTAATCCCCAACACACACTCCATCCCCAACAAACTCTTAATCCCCAACACACTCTCCATACTCAACACACTCTCCATACTCAACACACTCTCCATACTCAACACACTCTCCATACTCAACACACTCTCCATACTCAACACACACTCCATCCCCAACACACTCTGAATCCCCAATACACTCTCCATCCCCAACTCACTCTCTATCCCCAACACACTCACCATCCACAACACACTCTCCATCCCCAACACACTCTCCATCCCCAACACGATCTCCCTCCCCAACACACTCTGCCTCCCCAACACACGCTGCCTCCCCAACAGACTCCCCATCCGCAACAGACTCCCCATCCCCAACACACTCTCCCTCCCCAACACACTCTCCCACCGCCAACACACTCTCCCTCCCCAACACACTCTCCCTCCCCAACACGATCTCCCTCCCCAACACGATCTCCCTCCCCAACACGATCTCCCTCCCCAACACGATCTCCCTCCCCAACACGATCTCCCTCCCCAACACGATCTCCCTCCCCAACACACTCTCCCTCCACAACACACTCTCCCTCCCTAACAGACTCTCCATCCCCAACACACTCTGAATCCCCAATACACTCTCCATCCCCAACTCACTCTCTATCCCCAACACACTCTGAATCCCCAATACACTCTCCATCCCCAACTCACTCTCTATCCCCAACACACTCACCATCCACAACACACTTTCCATCCACAACACACTCTCCATCCACAACACACTCTCCATCCACAACACACTCTCCATCCACAACACACTCTCCATCCTCAACACACTCTCCATCCTCAACACACTCTCCATCCACAACACACTCTCCATCCCCAACACACTCTCCATCCCCAACACACTCTCCATCCTCAACACACTCTCCATCCTCAACACACTCTCCATCCACAACACACTCTCCATCCCCAACACACACTCCATCCTCAACACACACTCCATCCTCAACACACTCTCCCTCCCCAACACGCTCTCCCTCCCCAACACGCTCTCCCTCCCCAACACACTCTCCAATCCAAACACACTCTCCCTCCCCATCACACTCTCCTTCCCCAACACACTCTCCATCCCCAACTCACTCTCTATCCCCAACACACTCACCATCCACAACACACTTTCCATCCACAACACACTCTCCATCCACAACACACTCTCCATCCACAACACACACTCCATCCCCAACAAACTCTTAATCCCCAACACACACTCCATCCCCAACACACTCTCCATCCCCAACACACTTTCCATCCCCAACACACTCTCCATCCCCAACACACTCTCCCTCCCCAACACACTCTCCCTCCCCAACACACTCTCCCTCCCCAACACACTCTCCCTCCCCAACACACTCTCCATCCCCAACTCACTCTCTATCCCCAACACACTCACCATCCACAACACACTCTCCATCTACAACACACTCTCCATCCCCAACACACTCTCCATCCCCAACACACTCTCCATCCCCAACACACTCTCCATCCCCAACACACTCTCCATCCCCAACACACTCTCCATCCCCAACACACTCTCCATCCCCAACACGATCTGCCTCCCCAACACGATCTGCCTCCCCAACACGATCTGCCTCCCCAACACACGCTCCCTCCCCAACACACTCTCCCTCCCCAACACACTCTCCCTCCACTCTCCCTCCCCAACATATTCTCCATCCCCAACATATTCTCCATCCCCAACACACTCTCCTTCCCCAACACACCCTCCATCCTTAACATGCTCTCCATCCTCAACACACTCTCCATCCTCATCACGCTCTCCATCCTCATCACACTCTCCATCCTCATCACGCTCTCCTTCCCCAACACGATCTCCTTCCACAACACGCTCTCCATCCCCATCATGCTCTCCATCCCCATCACGATCTCCATCCCCAACACACTCCCCAGCCCCAACTCACTCTCCATTCCCAACACACTCTCCATCCCCAGCACACTCTCCCTCCACAACACACTCTCCAAACCGAACACACTCTCCATCCCCAACACACTCTCCATCCCCAACACACTCTCCAACCCCAACTCACTCTCCATCCCCAACACACTCTCCATCCCCAACACGCTCTCCTTCGCCAACACGCTCTCCCTCGCCAACACGCTCTCCAAACCCAACACACTATCAATCCCCAACACACTCTCCATCCCGAACACACTCTCCAAACCCTACACCATCTCCATCCCCATCACGCTCTCCAAACCCAACACGCTCTCCATCCCCAACACACTCTCCCTCCCGAACACACTCTCCCTCCCCAACACACTCTCCCTCCCCAACACACTCTCCCTCCCCAACACACTCTCCCTCCCCAACTCACTCACCATCCACAACACACTCTCCATAATCAACACACTCTCCATAATCAACACACTCTCCATAATCAACACACTCTCCATAATCAACACACTCTCCATAATCAACACACTCTCCATAATCAACACACTCTCCATCCTCAACACACTCTCCATCCTCAACACACTCTCCATCCTCAACACACTCTCCATCCTCAACACACTCTCCATCCTCAACACACTCACCATCCACAACACACTCTCCATCCACAACACACTCTCCATCCACAACACACTCTCCATCCACAACACACTCTCCATACTCAACACACTCTTCATACTCAACACGCACTCCATCCCCAACACACTCTCCATCCCAACACACTCTCCATCTCCAACATACTCTCCGTCTCCAACACACTCTCCATCTCGACCACACTCTCCATCTCCAACATACTCTCCCTCCACAACACACTCTCCCTCCCCAACACACTCTCCCTCCCCAACACACTCTCCCTCCCCAACACACTCTCCCTCCCCAACTCACTCTCCCTCCCCAACACACTCACCATCCACAACACACTCTCCATCCACAACACACTCTCCATCCACAACACACTCTCCATCCACAACACACTCTCCATCCCCAACACACTCTCCATCCCTAACACACTCTCCATCCCCAACACACTCTACATCCCCAACACGATCTGCCTCCCCAACACACTCTCCCTTCCCAACAAAATCTCCCTCCCCAACACACTCTCCCTCCCCAGCACACTCTCCCTCCACTCTCCCTCCCCAACGTATTCTCCATCCCCAACATATTCTCCATCCCCAACACACTCTCCTTCCCCAACACACCCTCCATCCTTAACACGCTCTCCATCCTCAACACACTCTCCATCCTCATCACGCTCTCCATCCTCATCACGCTCTCCATCCTCATCACGCTCTCCTTCCCCAACACACTCTCCTTCCCCAACACGATCTCCTTCCCCAACACGATCTCCTCCCCCAACACGCTCTCCATCCCCATCATGCTCTCCATCCCCATCACGATCTCCATCCCCAACACGCTCCCCAGCCCCAACTCACTCTCCATTCCCAACACACTCTCCATCCCCAACACACTCTCCCTCCCCAACACACTCTCCAACCCGAACACACTCTCCATCCCCAACACACTCTCCATCCCCAACACACTCTCCATCCCCAACACGCTCTCCATCCCCAACACGCTCTCCATCCCCAACTCACTCTCCATCCCCAACACACTCTCCATCCCCAACACACTCTCCATCCCCAACACACTCTCCCTACCCAACACACTCTCCCTCCCCAACACACTCTCCCTCCCCAACACACTCTCCCTCCCCAACACACTCTCCCTCCCTAACACACTCTCCCTCCCCAACACACTCTCCCTCCCCAACACACTCTCCATCCCGAACACACTCTCCATCCCGAACACACTCTCCATCCTGAACACGCTCTCCATCCCCAACACGCTCTCCATCCCCAACACGCTCTCCATCCCCAACACGCTCTCCATCCGCAACACGCTCTCCATCCCCAACACGCTCTCCATCCCCAACACGCTCTCCTTCCCCAACACGTTCTCCATCCCCAACACGCTCTCCATCCCCAACACACTCTCCCTCCCCAACACACTCTCCAAACCGAACACACTCTCCATCCCCAACACACTCTCCATCCCCAACACACTCTCCATCCCCAACACGCTCTCCATCCTCAACTCACTCTCCATCCCCAACACGCTCTCCATCCCCAACACGCTCTCCATCCCCAACACGCTCTCCATCCTCAACTCACTCTCCATCCCCAACACACTCTCCATCCCCAACACAACCTCCATCCCCAACACAACCTCCATCCCCAACATACTCTCCCTCCCCAACACGCTCTCCATCCCCAACACGCTCTCCATCCCCAACACGCTCTCCATCCCCAACACGCTCTCCATCCTCAACTCACTCTCCATCCCCAACACGCTCTCCATCCCCAACACGCTCTCCATCCCCAACACGCTCTCCATCCCCAACATGCTCTCCATCCCCAACACGCTCTCCATCCCCAACACGCTCTCCATCCCGAACACGCTCTCCATCCGGAACACGCTCTCCATCCCCAACATGCTCTCCATCCCCAACACGCTCTCCATCCCCAACACGCTCTCCTTCCCCAACACGCTCTCCATCCCCAACACGCTCTCCATCCCCAACACGCTCCCCATCCCCAACACGCTCTCCATCCCCAACATGCTCTCCATCCCCAACACGCTCTCCATCCCCAACACACTCTCCATCCCCAACACGCTCTCCATCCCCAACACGCTCTCCCTCGCCAACACGCTCTCCAAACCCAACACACTATCAATCCCCAACACACTCTCCATCCCGAACACACTCTCCAAACCCTACACCATCTGCATCCCCAACACGCTCTCCAAACCCAACACGCTCTCCATCCCCAACACACTCTTAATCCCCAACACACTCTTAATCCCCAACACACTCTCCATCCCCAACACACTCTCGCACGCCAACACACTCTCACTCCCCAACACACTCTCTCCAACCCAAACACTCTCTCCATCCCCAACAAACTCTCCCTCCCCAACACACTGTTAATCCCCAACACACTCTTAATCCCCAACACACACTCCATCCCCAACAAACTCTTAATCCCCAACACACTCTCCATCCCCAACACACTCTCCATCCCCAACACACTCTCCATACTCAACACACTCTCCATCCCCAACACACTCTCCTTCCCCAACACACCCTCCATCCTTAACACGCTCTCCATCCTCAACACACTCTCCATCCTCATCACGCTCTCCATCCTCATCACGCTCTCCTTCCCCAACACACTCTCCTTCCCCAACACGATCTCCTTCCCCAACACGATCTCCTTCCCCAACACACTCTCCATCCCCATCATGCTCTCCATCCCCAACACGCTCTCCTTCCCCAACACACTCTCCTTCCCCAACACACTCTCCATCCCCATCATGCTCTCCATCCCCAACACGCTCTCCTTCCCCAACACACTCTCCAACCCCATCACACTCTACAACCCCATCACACTCTTCTTCTCCAACACACTGTCCAAACCCAACACACTCTCCAGCCTCAACACACTCTCCAACCCCAACACACTCTCCATCCCCAACACGCTCTCCACCCCCAACACGCTCTCCATCCCCAACACGCTCTCCCTCGCCAACACGCTCTCCAAACCCAACACAATATCAATCCCCAACACACTCTCCATCCCGAACACACTCTCCAAACCCTACACCATCTCCATCCCCAACACGCTCTCCAAACCCAACACGCTCTCCATCCCCAACACGCTCTCCATCCCCAACACACTCTCCATCCCCAACACACTCTCCATCCCCAACACGATCTGCCTCCCCAACACACTCTCCCTCCCCAACACACTCTCCCTCCCCAACACACTCTCCCTCCCCAACATATTCTCCATCCCCAACACACTCTCCTTCCCCAACACACCCTCCATCCTTAACACGATCTCCATCCTCAACACACTCTCCATCCTCATCACGCTCTCCATCCTCATCACGCTCTCCTTCCCCAACACACTCTCCTTCCCCAACACGCTCTCCATCCCCATCATGCTCTCCATCCCCATCACGATCTCCATCCCCAACACACTCTCCATCCCCAACACACTCTCCCTCCCTAACACACTCTCCAAACCGAACACACTCTCCATCCCCAACACGCTCTCCATCTCCAACACGCTCTCCATCCCCAACACGCTCTCCATCCCCAACTCACTCTCCATCCCCAACACACTCTCCATCCCCAACACACTCTCCATCCCCAACACACTCTCCCTCCCCAACACACTCTCCCTCCCCAACACACTCTCCCTCCCCAACACACTCTCCATCCTGAACACACTCTCCATCCCCAACACGCTCTCCATCCCCAACACGCTCTCCATCCCCAACACGCTCTCCATCCCCAACACGCTCTCCATCCCCAACACGCTCTCCATCCCCAACACGCTCTCCATCCCCAACACGCTCTCCATCCCCAACACGCTCTCCATCCCCAACACGCTCTCCATCCCCAACACGCTCTCCATCCCCAACACGCTCTCCATCCCCAACACGCACTCCTTCCCCAACACGCTCTCCATCCGCAACACGCTCTCCATCCGCAACACGCTCTCCATCCCCAACACGCTCTCCATCCCCAACACGCTCTCCATCCCCAACACACTCTCGCACGCCAACACACTCTCACTCCCCAACACACTCTCCAACCCAAACACTCTCTCCATCCCCAACAAACTCTCCCTCCCCAACACACTGTTAATCCCCAACACACTCTTAATCCCCAACACACTCTTAATCCCCAACACACACTCCATCCCCAACAAACTCTTAATCCCCAACACACTCTCCAGCCTCAACACACTCTCCAACCCCAACACGCTCTCCATCCCCAACACGCTCTCCATCCCCAACACGCTCTCCATCCCCAACACGCTCTCCCTCGCCAACACGCTCTCCAAACCGAACACACTATCAATCCCCAACACACTCTCCATCCCGAACACACTCTCCAAACCCTACACCATCTCCATCCCCAACATACTCTCCATCCCCAACACGCTCTCCCTCCCCAACACGCTCTCCCTCCCCAACACGCTCTCCCTCCCCAACACGCTCTCCCTCCCCAACACACTCTCCCTCCCCAACACACTCTCCCTCCCCAACACACTCTCCCTCCCCAACACACTCTCCCTCCCCAACACACTCTCCCTCCCCAACACACTCTCCATCCACAACACACTCTCCATCCACAACACACTCTCCATCCACAACACACTCTCCATCCCCAACACACTCTCCATCCCCAACACACTCTCCCTCCCCAACACACTCTCCCTCACCAACTCACTCACCATCCACAACTCACTCACTATCCACAACTCACTCACCATCCACAACTCACTCACCATCCACAACACACTCTCCATCGACAACACACTCTCCATCCCCAACACACTCTCCATCCCCAACACACTCTCCATCCCCAACACACTCTCCATCCCCAACACACTCTCCATCCCCAACACGATCTGCCTCCCCAACACACTCTCCCTCCCCAACACACTCTCCCTCCCCAACACACTCTCCATCCGCAACACACTCTCCATCCGCAACACACTCTCCATCCACAACACACTCTCCATCCCCAACACACTCTCCATCCCCAACACACTCTCCATCCCCAACACGATCTGCCTCCACAACACGATCTGCCTCCCCAACACACTCTCCCTCCCCAACACACTCTCCCTCCCCAACACACTCTCCATCCCCAACACACTCACCATCCCCAACACACTCACCATCCCCAACACACTCACCATCCACAACAAACTCTCCATCCACAACACACTCTCCATCCCCAACACACTCTCCATCCCCAACACACTCTCCATCCCCAACACACTCTCCATCCCCAACACACTCTCCATCCCCAACACACTCTCCATCCCCAACACACTCTCCCTCCCCAACACACTCTCCATCCCCAACACACTCTCCATCCCCAACACACTCTCCATCCCCAACACACTCTCCCTCCACTCTCCCTCCCCAACATATTCTCCATCCCCAACACACTCTCCTTCCCCAACACACCCTCCATCCCCAACACACTCTCCATCCCCAACACACTCTCCCTCCCCAACACACTCTCCCTCCCCAACACACTCTCCCTCCCCAACACACTCTCCATCCTGAACACGCTCTCCATCCCCAACACGCTCTCCATCCCCAACACACTCTCCTTCCCCAACACACCCTCCATCCTTAACACGCTCTCCATCCTCATCACGCTCTCCATCCTCATCACGCTCTCCATCCTCATCACGCTCTCCATCCTCATCACGCTCTCCATCCTCATCACGCTCTCCATCCTCATCACGCTCTCCATCCTCATCACGCTCTCCCTCCCCAACACGCTCTCCGTCCACAACACGCTCTCCATCCCCAACACACTCTCCATCCCCAACACGCTCTCCATCTCCAACACGCTCTCCATCCCCAACACGCTCTCCATCCCCAACTCACTCTCCATCCCCAACACACTCTCCATCCCCAACACACTCTCCCTCCCCAACACACTCTCCCTCCCCAACACACTCTCCCTCCCCAACACACTCTCCATCCTGAACACGCTCTCCATCCCCAACACGCTCTCCATCCCCAACACGCTCTCCATCCCCAACACGCTCTCCTTCCCCAACACGCTCTCCTTCCCCAACACGCTCTCCTTCCCCAACACGCTCTCCTTCCCCAACACGCTCTCCTTCCCCAACACGCTCTCCATCCCCAACACGCTCTCCATCCCCAACACGCTCTCCATCCCCAACACGCTCTCCATCCCCAACACGCTCTCCATCCCCAACACGCTCTCCTTCCCCAACACGCTCTCCTTCCCCAACACGCTCTCCATCCGCAACACGCTCTCCATCCCCAACACGCTCTCCATCCCCAACACACTCTCGCACGCCAACACACTCTCACTCCCCAACACACTCTCCAACCCAAACACACTCTCCAACCCAAACACTCTCTCCATCCCCAACAAACTCTCCCTCCCCAACACACTCTTAATCCCCAACACACTCTTAATCCCCAACACACTCTTAATCCCCAACACACACTCCATCCCCAACAAACTCTTAATCCCCAACACACTCTCCATACTCAACACACTCTCCATACTCAACACACTCTCCATACTCAACACACTCTCCATACTCAACACACTCTCCATACTCAACACACACTCCATCCCCAACACACTCTGAATCCCCAATACACTCTCCATCCCCAACTCACTCTCTATCCCCAACACACTCACCATCCACAACACACTCTCCATCCCCAACACACTCTCCATCCCCAACACGATCTCCCTCCCCAACACACTCTGCCTCCCCAACACACGCTGCCTCCCCAACAGACTCCCCATCCGCAACAGACTCCCCATCCCCAACACACTCTCCCTCCCCAACACACTCTCCCACCGCCAACACACTCTCCCTCCCCAACACACTCTCCCTCCCCAACACGATCTCCCTCCCCAACACGATCTCCCTCCCCAACACGATCTCCCTCCCCAACACGATCTCCCTCCCCAACACGATCTCCCTCCCCAACACGATCTCCCTCCCCAACACACTCTCCCTCCACAACACACTCTCCCTCCCTAACAGACTCTCCATCCCCAACACACTCTGAATCCCCAATACACTCTCCATCCCCAACTCACTCTCTATCCCCAACACACTCACCATCCACAACACACTTTCCATCCACAACACACTCTCCATCCACAACACACTCTCCATCCACAACACACTCTCCATCCTCAACACACTCTCCATCCTCAACACACTCTCCATCCACAACACACTCTCCATCCCCAACACACTCTCCATCCCCAACACACTCTCCATCCCCAACACACTCTCCATCCTCAACACACTCTCCATCCACAACACACTCTCCATCCCCAACACACACTCCATCCTCAACACACACTCCATCCTCAACACACTCTCCCTCCCCAACACGCTCTCCCTCCCCAACACACTCTCCAATCCAAACACACTCTCCATCCCCATCACACTCTCCTTCCCCAACACACTCTCCATCCCCAACACGCTCTCCTTCCCCAACACGCTCTCCTTCCCCAACACACCCTCCATCCCCAACACGCCCTCCATCCCCAACACGCCCTCCATCCCCAACACGCCCTCCATCCCCAACACGCCCTCCATCCCCAACACGCCCTCCATCCCCAACACGCCCTCCATCCCCAACACGCTCTCCATCCCCAACACGCTCTCCATCCCCAACACGCGCTTCATCCCCAACACGATCTCCATCCCCAACACGCTCCCCAGCCCGAACTCAGTCTCCATCCCCAACACACTCTCCATCCACAACACACTCTCCATCCTCAACACACTCTCCATCCTCAACACACTCTCCATCCACAACACACTCTCCATCCCCAACACACTCTCCATCCCCAACACACTCTCCATCCCCAACACACTCTCCATCCTCAACACACTCTCCATCCACAACACACTCTCCATCCCCAACACACACTCCATCCTCAACACACACTCCATCCTCAACACACTCTCCCTCCCCAACACGCTCTCCCTCCCCAACACACTCTCCAATCCAAACACACTCTCCAAACCCGACACGCTCTCCTTCCCCATCACACTCTCCTTCCCCAACACGCTCTCCTTCCCCAACACACCCTCCATCCCCAACACGCCCTCCATCCCCAACACGCCCTCCATCCCCAACACGCCCTCCATCCCCAACACGCCCTCCATCCCCAACACGCCCTCCATCCCCAACACGCCCTCCATCCCCAACACGCTCTCCATCCCCAACACGCTCTCCATCCCCAACACGCGCTTCATCCCCAACACGATCTCCATCCCCAACACGCTCCCCAGCCCGAACTCAGTCTCCATCCCCAACACACTCTCCATCCCCAACACACTCTCCATCCCCAACACGATCTCCCTCCCCAACACGATCTCCCTCCCCAACACGATCTCCCTCCCCAACACGATCTCCCTCCCCAACACACTCTCCCTCCCCAACACACTCTCCCTCCCCAACACACTCTCCCTCCCCAACACACTCTCCCTCCCCAACACACTCTCCCTGCCCAACACACTCTCCCTGCCCAACACACTCTCCCTGCCCAACACACTCTCCCTCCCCAACACACTCTCCCTCCCCAACAGACTCTCCCTCCCCAACAGACTCTCCCTCCCCAACAGACTCTCCCTCCCCAACACACTCTCCCTCCCCAACACACTCTCCCTCCCCAACACACTCTCCCTCCCCAACATATTCTCCATCCCCAACACACTCTCCTTCCCCAACACACTCTCCTTCCCCAACACACTCTCCATCCTCAACACACACTCCATCCTCAACACACACTCCATCCTCAACACACTCTCCCTCCCCAACATATTCTCCATCCCCAACACACCCTCCTTCCCCAACACACCCTCCACCCCCAACACGCCCTCCATCCCCAACATGCTCTCCATCCCCAACACGCTCTCCATCCCCATCACGCTCTCCATCCCCATCACGCTCTCCATCCCCATCACGCTCTCCATCCCCATCACGCTCTCCATCCCCAACACGCTCCCCAGCCCCAACACGCTCCCCAGCCCCAACTCACTCTCCATCCTCA
The DNA here is from genome assembly GCF_047496795.1 of Chiloscyllium punctatum. NCBI lineage: Eukaryota > Metazoa > Chordata > Chondrichthyes > Orectolobiformes > Hemiscylliidae > Chiloscyllium > Chiloscyllium punctatum. Next base: position 32,784,991 of record NC_092789.1, on the reverse strand, counting down.
ACACGCTCCCCATCCCCAACACGCTCCCCATCCCCGAACCCACCCTCGTTCTCCAACATGCATGCAGGTTATAGAGATAGAGATGTGTTTATATAAGGTTTATATTAGTTTTAAAACATTCCAATTTGTTTTCAAATTGATTTCATCATCACATCAATTTGGACACCACCTCCCCACCTTTCAGAAGAGGAACAGTGAATGATATAATCCTGAAGTGACCAAGTAGGGAGCAGGACCTGGAACCAGTGGTTCACCAGTTGCTCACTGATGGTGTTACCTAGTTTGGTGGTGAAACGTCTGATAACATACCGTCCAGCTTAGTGAGTTCACTAGTACGTGAACATCTCCCTAACTCTGTAACACCCTCCAGTTCGTAAACCACCTCCTGATCTACATACCCCCTCCAGCCCCAACCGCCTCCTTATCCCTGTAACCGGACCCAGCCCCTACACCCCCTCCCTATCACTGTAACCCCCTCCAGCCCCTACCCCTATCCTTATCCCTGTAACCTCACCCAGCCCCTACACCTCCTCCCTATCACTGTAACCCCCTCCAGCCCCTACCCCTCTCCTTATCCCTGTAACCTCACCCAGCCCCTAAACCCCCTCCCTGTCTCCATAACCCCATACACCCCCTCCCTGTCCCTGTAAACCCTCACACCCCCTCCCTATCCCATTAACCCCCCTACACCCCCTCCCTGTCTCTGTAACCCCCCTCCCTATCTTTGTAACCCCCTCCATGTCTCTGTAACACCCTCCAGCCCCTCCCTATCTCTATAACCCCCCTCCCTATCTCTGTAACCCCCCTCCCTATCTCTGTAACCCCTCTCCATGTCTCTGTAACCCCCTCCAGCCCCTTCCTATCTCTATAACCCCCCTCCCTATCTCTGTAACCCCCCTCCCTATCTGTGTAACCCCTTCCAGCCCCTCCCTATCTCTGTAACCCCCCTCCCTATCTCTGTAACCCCCCTCCCTATCTTTGTTGCCCCCCTCCATGTCTCTGTAACCCCCTCCAGCCCGTCCCTATCTCTGTAACCCCCCTCCCTGTCTCTGTAACCCCCTCCAGCCCCTCCCTATCTCTGTAACCCCCTTCACCCCCTCCCTATCTCTGTAACCCCCCTTCACCCCCTCCCTATCTCTGTAACCCCCTCCAGACCCTCCCTTTCTCTGTAAGCCCCCTACACCCCCTCCCTATCTCTGTATCCCCCTACACTCCCTCCCTATCTCTGTAACCCCCCTTCACCCCCTCCCTATCTCTGTAACCCCCTCCAGCCCCTCCCTATCTCTGTAACCCCCCTACACCCCCTCCCTATCTCTGTATCCCCCTACACCCCCTCCCTATCTCTGTAACCCCCCTCCCTGTCTCTGTAACCCCCTTCACCCCCTCCCTATCTCTGTAACCCCCTTCACCCCCTCCCTATCTCTGTAACCCCCTTCACCCCCTCCCTATCTCTGTAACCCCCCTTCACCCCCTCCCTATCTCTGTAACCCCCTACACCCCCTCCCTATCTCTGTAACCCCCTCCAGCCCCTCCCTATCTCTGTAATCCCCCTCCAGCCCCTCCCTATCCCTGTAACCCCCCTCCATATCTCTGTAACCCCCTCCAGCCCCTCCCTATCTCTGTAACCCCCCTCCATATCTCTGTAACCCCCCTCCCTGTCTCTGTAACCCCCCTCCACCCCCTCCCTATCTCTGTAACCCCCCTCCATATCTCTGTAACGCCCTCCAGCCCCTCCCTATCTCTGTAACCCCCCTCCATATCTCTGTAACCCCCCTCCATGTCTCTGTAACCCCCTCCAGCCCCTCTCTATCTCTGTAACCCCCTCCCTATCTCTGTAACCCCCTACACCCCCTCCCTATCTCTGTAACCCCCTACACCCCCTCCCTATCTCTGTAACCCCCTCCAGCCCCTCCCTATCTCTGTAACCCCCCTCCAGCCCCTCCCTATCTCTGTAACCCCCCTCCAGCCCCTCCCTATCTCTGTAACCCCCCTCCACCCCCTCCCTATCCCTGTAACCCCCCTCCATATCTCTGTAACCCCCTCCAGCCCCTCCCTATCTCTGTAACCCCCCTCCATATCTCTGTAACCCCCCTCCCTGTCTCTGTAACCCCCCTCCACCCCCTCCCTATCTCAGTAACCCCCCTCCATATCTCTGTAACCCCCTCCAGCCCCTCCCTATCTCTGTAACCCCCCTCCCTGTCTCTGTAACCCCCCTCCCTATCTTTGTAACCCCCTCCATGTCTCTGTAACCCCCTCCACCCCCTCCCTATCTCTGTAACCTCCCTCCCTATCTCTGTAACCCCCTCCAGCCCCTCCCTATCTCTATAACCCCCCTCCCTATCTCTGTAACCCCACTCCCTATCTCTGTAACCCCTCTCCATGTCTCTGTAACCCCCTCCAGCCCCTCCCTATCTCTGTAACCTCCCTCCCTATCTCTGTAACCCCCTCCATATCTCTGTAACACCCTCCAGCCCCTCCCTATCTCTATAACCCCCCTCCCTATCTCTATCACCCCCCTCCCTATCTCTATAACCCCCCTCCCTATCTCTGTAACCCCCCCTCCCTATCTGTGTAACCCCTTCCAGCCCCTCCCTATCTCTGTAACCCCCCTCCCTATCTCTGTAACCCCCCTCCCTATCTCTGTAACCCCCCTCCCTATCTTTGTAGCCCCCCTCCATGTCTCTGTAACCCCCTCCAGCCTGTCCCTATCTCGGTAACCCCCCTCCCTGTCTCTGTAACCCCCCTACACCCCCTCCCTATCTCTGTAAACCCCTCCAGCCCCTCCCTATCTCTGTAACCCCCCTACACCCCCTCCCTATCTCTGTATCCCCCTACACCCCCTCCCTATCTCTGTAACACCCCTCCCTGTCTCTGTAACCCCCTTCACCCCCTCCCTATCTCTGTAACCCCCTTCACCCCCTCCCTATCTCTGTAACCCCCCTTCACCCCCTCCCTATCTCTGTAACCCCCTACACCCCCTCCCTATCTCTGTAACCCCCTCCAGCCCCTCCCTATCTCTGTAATCCCCCTCCAGCCCCTCCCTATCCCTGTAACCCCCCTCCATATCTCTGTAACCCCCTCCAGCCCCTCCCTATCTCTGTAACCCCCCTCCATATCTCTGTAACCCCCCTCCCTGTCTCTGTAACCCCCCTCCACCCCCTCCCTATCTCTGTAACCCCCCTCCATATCTCTGTAACCCCCTCCAGCCCCTCCCTATCTCTGTAACCCCCCTCCATATCTCTGTAACCCCCTCCAGCCCCTCCCTATCTCTGTAACCCCCCTCCATGTCTCTGTAACCCCCCTCCCTGTCTCTGTAACCCCCCTCCACCCCCTCCCTATCTCTGTAACCCCCTCCAGCCCCTCCCTATCTCTGTAATCCCCCTCCAGCCCCTCCCTATCCCTGTAACCCCCCTCCATATCTCTGTAACCCCCTCCAGCCCCTCCCTATCTCTGTAACCCCCCTCCATATCTCTGTAACCCCCCTCCCTGTCTCTGTAACCCCCCTCCACCCCCTCCCTATCTCTGTAACCCCCCTCCATATCTCTGTAACCCCCTCCAGCCCCTCCCTATCTCTGTAACCCCCCTCCATATCTCTGTAACCCCCTCCAGCCCCTCTCTATCTCTGTAACCCCCTCCCTATCTCTGTAACCCCCTACACCCCCTCCCTATCTCTGTAACCCCCTACACCCCCTCCCTATCTCTGTAACCCCCTCCAGCCCCTCCCTATCTCTGTAACCCCCCTCCAGCCCCTCCCTATCTCTGTAACCCCCCTCCACCCCCTCCCTATCCCTGTAACCCCCCTCCATATCTCTGTAACCCCCTCCAGCCCCTCCCTATCTCTGTAACCCCCCTCCATATCTCTGTAACCCCCCTCCATGTCTCTGTAACCCCCTCCAGCCCCTCTCTATCTCTGTAACCCCCTCCCTATCTCTGTAACCCCCTACACCCCCTCCCTATCTCTGTAACCCCCTACACCCCCTCCCTATCTCTGTAACCCCCTCCAGCCCCTCCCTATCTCTGTAACCCCCCTCCAGCCCCTCCCTATCTCTGTAACCCCCCTCCACCCCCTCCCTATCCCTGTAACCCCCCTCCATATCTCTGTAACCCCCTCCAGCCCCTCCCTATCTCTGTAACCCCCCTCCATATCTCTGTAACCCCCCTCCCTGTCTCTGTAACCCCCCTCCACCCCCTCCCTATCTCTGTAACCCCCCTCCACCCCCTCCCTATCTCTGTAACCCCCCTCCACCCCCTCCCTATCTCTGTAACCCCCTCCAGCCCCTCCCTATCTCTGTAACCCCCCTCCCTGTCTCTGTAACCCCCTTCACCCCCTCCCTATCTCTGTAACCCCCCTCCATATCTCTGTAACCCCCCTCCCTGTCTCTGTAACCCCCCTCCAGCCCCTCCCTATCTCTGTAACCCCCCTCCATATCTCTGTAACCCCCCTCCCTGTCTCTGTAACCCCCCTCCACCCCCTCCCTATCTCTGTAACCCCCCTCCATATCTCTGTAACCCCCCTCCCTGTCTCTGTAACCCCCCTCCACCCCCTCCCTATCTCAGTAACCCCCCTCCATATCTCTGTAACCCCCTCCAGCCCCTCCCTATCTCTGTAACCCCCCTCCATATCTCTGTAACCCCCTCCAGCCCCTCCCTATCTCTGTAACCCCCCTCCATATCTCTGTAACCCCCCTCCCTGTCTCTGTAACCCCCCCCACCGAACCCCCTCATAGTGGAGAACTTGATTGTCCAACATGTTGTAAAATGGAACTGCAGAACAATCACTGCTCAAGGTTCTCTGATGAGTGAACAGGAGGAACATGACTTGGCTGATCCCAGGGATGGAGGGACTGTTTTATAGAGGGAGAGGTTGACTAGGTTGGGGTGTGTAAGCTCCAAAGTGATTGGAGCAAGGTTTCTGGGAGTCGTCAGAGATCGGCTCTTTGCTCAGAGAAGGTGAGTGTGCGTGGAATGCAGTGCCAGAGGTGGGACAAGATACATTCGGGGCATTTAAGCGACTCTGACATTGGCACATGGAGGACAGTGAAATGGAGGGTAAGTTGGCTCGTCTGATCTCAGAGTGGGATACAAGGGCAGCAGAGCATCATGGGCCGAAGGGCCTGCACCGTGCTGTACTGACCCATCTACCCCTTGGGGTTTTGCACGACGCGAGGCAACCTGATTGGAGATTCACAGGGAGGGACAGGGGCAGGGGGAGGTGTGGAGAGGTTGTTTCACCGCCCCCCCCCGCCCCCACCCAACCCCGCCAACCACCTCGTGTGGGAGAGTCGAGGGACCTGAGCGGGTATCATCTCAGAACAAGAGGTCGCCCATCGAAGACGCAGACATGGAGGGATCTCCTCTCTCTCTCCCAGGGGAGCGAATCTGCGGGAGGGTTTGGTGAAGGAAGAGGACTGAGGGTGATGGGGGAAACAGCCAGGAGCGTGGAGCTGAGGATGCTGGGAGAGGCGGTGAATGGGGGAAGCCCATTCGATGGACTGAGTGGCCATTTCCAATGGCAGTGGTCTTAACGCACGTTCCCCACTTCCACGTCCCAGCAAAACCCAAGCCATGCTGGTCAAGGAAGACCCGTTCAGAGGGATTCAGCCACTCTGCCATGTGCGGGCCCAAGACCAGCAGCTCGAGTTGGCAGCCCGCCCTGCCCTGGAGCTCCCCATGATCAGGGCAGTCGGTTGTGGCTGACCTTGGCAGATATCGGTTCGATTGACGCCAGGGAACAGGGAGCTCACTCGGTGTGAGATGTGAGCCACACTGTCCACTGCCTGATCCACGTTCCCAGATAAAGGGGCAGCTCTTTGTTCTGAAACACAGCAACACGTCAGCTCCCTTACACCTGGGTCACGGGTCACCAGCCAGGTAAACATCACACGCCCAGTGACTGGGCAGGGCAAAACGATAGCTGGCACAGACCTGGGAGTGTGGCACTCAGTGAAAGCAGAGGATGGGGGGAGGGACAGGGAGGTGTTAACCCCCACAGCCCCCACCCGCCTGTCACCAGGAACAGGGTCACTGTCACCGTCCAGCACAGACACTGGGGACGGGGGGAGGGGGGAGGGACAGGGAGGTGTTAACCCCCACAGCCCCCACCCGCCTGTCACCAGGAACAGGGTCACTGTCACCGTCCAGCACAGACACTGGGCTCCCGCTGTGGGAGGGTCAGTGTTGAGGAAGCCCCACACTGTGGGAGGGTCAGCGCTGAGGGAGCCCCGCACTGTGGGAGGGTCAGCGCTGAGGGAGCCCCGCACTGTGGGAGGGTCAGTGCCGAGGGAGCCCCGCACTGTGGGAGGGTCAGTGCCGTGGGAGCCCCGCACTGTGGGACGGTCAGCGCTGAGGGAGCCCCGCACTGTGGGAGGGTCAGTGCTGAGGGAGCCCCACACTGTGGGAGGGTCAGCGCTGAGGGAGCCCCGCACTGTGGGAGGGTCAGCGCTGAGGGAGCCCCGCACTGTGGGAGGGTCAGTGCCGAGGGAGCCCCGCACTGTGGGAGGGTCAGTGCCGTGGGAGCCCCGCACTGTGGGAGGGTCAGCGCTGAGGGAAAGGCTTGCACTGACCAAGCTGCTGGAGCAGCCCAGGCACTGAGATGGGATGGCCGAGTGGGAAGAAGGGAGTTGAGCTGGCCAGCAGGCGAGGTGGGGTGAGGCACTGTCACGGAGCCAAACAGGATGTTCCTGCAGAATGCCAGGATGTTTCTGATGCCAATCTCCATCAATGGTCGGCTCAGCTGATGGTCATCTCAGTCAATGCTTATCTGTGATCTCAGCCAGATAACAACAGGGAGGTTTCTTTGATGGTTCGAATGATTGCAGTATAAATCTGCAGACATGGGCTGCAACAGACACAGTGCCCACTGGCTGGACATCCACATACAGAGAATTCCGGACCATGTCTCTGGGGCTGGAGCTGGCGTGCGTGCTGCTGATCCTGGGCACGGCCCGGGCAATGATTCCCATCCAGTGCGGAAGCCCGGCTCACGTGGCGAGAAAGGAGTGCTGCCCAATTTTCTGGGGCGACGGCTCACCGTGCGGATCAGCCTCGGGGCGGGGGAGGTGCCAGGACATCACGGGTGAGACCCCGAAGGAGCGGGGGGAGAGGGCGAGGGAGCACCGCAACACGCGGGACTTCCGTCTGTGGTGGCCTACCTATTTCTTCAGGCATCTGTGCGTGTGCCGGGGGAACTTTGGGGGCGTTGACTGTGGGGAGTGCGCCTACGGCTGGCAGGGGGCAAGGTGCCAGGTCAAACACATCGTCATCCGCCGGGATATCTCCACCCTGTCCCTGGCCGAGCAGCAACTCTTCGTGCACAGGCTGCACCTGGCGAAGACCACTCTCAGTCAGCGCTACGTCATCTACGCCAGCAGCAGCCCGGTGCCCTACTCCCCCCTGGTTTTCCACCGCGCCACTGTCTACGACGTGGCTGTCTTCCTGCACTACATCTGCTTCAAGATGGTCAGCGTGGATTCCGAAACGACCTTTGCGCACCACAGCACGGCCTTCCTGAGCTGGCACCGGCTTCACTCCATCCACCTGGAGAACGAGATCCGCAACATGACCGGGGACCAGAGCTTCTCCCTGCCGTACTGGAGCTGGCCCGGGAAAACCCACTGCGACGTCTGCACCAACAACCTCTTCGGGGCCAGTCTCCCAGACGGGCGACTCTCCTCGCTTTCTATATTCAGCAGCTGGAGGGTAAGGAGGGGCACAGCTCAGGATGGGCACCCATCGGACAAGGGAGGGAGAATGGAGAGGGACCAGCGATGACCAACGAGACACAAGTCCCTGTGCAGTGGGAGAACGGGGCAACGTTTCAGGAGCTCACTGCGAGACAGCTGGGCGTCCCTTTGGGGAGGGGAGGGTTGCGTCTGGGTCGCTCCCCGCCCTACCCCACCACCCCCATCAATGTTACAGAGGTTAGGGTCTCTCGACAAGTGTTAAGGCAGTTTTACTCTGTATCTAACCCCGTGCCGTCTCTGTCCCTGGGATGGGGGGGGGGAACAGTGTAGAGGGAGCTTTACTCTGTATCTAACCCCATGCTGTCCCTGTCCCTGGGATGGGGGGGGACAGTGTAGAGGGAGCTTTACTCTGTATCTAACCCCGTGCCGTCTCTGTCCCTGGGATGGGGGGGGGGGGAACAGTGTAGAGGGAGCTTTACTCTGTATCTAACCCCATGCTGTCCCTGTCCCTGGAATGGGGGGGACAGTGTAGAGGGAGCTTTACTCTGTATCTGACCCCGTGCTGTCCCTGTCCCTGGGAGTGTTTGATGGGGGGACAGTGTAGAGGGAGCTTTACTCTGTATCTAACCCCGTGCTGTCCCTGTCCTGGGAGTGTTTGATGGGGGGACAGTGTAGACGGAGCTTTCCCCTGTATCTAACCCCGTGCTGTCTCTGTCCCTGGGATGGGGGACAGTGTAGAGGAAGCTTTACCCTGTATCTAACCCCGTGCTGTCTCTGTCCCTGGGATGGGAGCAGTGTAGAGGGAGCTTTACTCTGCATCTAACCCCATGCTGTCCCTGTCCCTGGGATGGGGGGTGACAGTGTAGAGAGAGCTTTACTCTGTATCTAACCCTGTGTTGTCTCTGTCCCTGGGATGGGGGGGGGGACAGTGTAGAGGGAGCTTTACTCTGTATCTAACCCTGTGCTGTCCCTGACCCTGGGATGGGGAGACAGTGTAGAGGGAGCTTTACTCTGTATCTAACCCCGTGCTGTCCCTGTCCCTGGGATGGGGGACCGTGTAGAGAGAGCTTTACTCTGTATCTAACCCTGTGCTGTCTCTGTCCCTGGGATCGGGGGGGGGGGGGGGAACAGTGTAGAGGGAGCTTTACTCTGTATCTAACCCCGTGCTGTCCCTGTCCCTGGGAGTGTTTGATGGGGGGACAGTGTAGAGGGAGCTTTACCCTGTATCTAACCCCGTGCTGTCTCTGTCCCTGGGATGGGAGCAGTGTAGAGGGAGCTTTACTCTGCATCTAACCCCGTGTTGTCCCTGTCCCTGGGCTGGGGGGGGATAGTGTAGAGAGAGCTTTACTCTGTATCTAACCCCGTGCTGTCCCTGTCCCTGGGAGTGTTTGATGGGGGGACAGTGTAGAGGGAGCTTTACCCTGTATCTAACCCCGTGCTGTCTCTGTCCCTGGGATGGGGGCACTGTAGAGGGAGCTTTACTCTGTAACTAACCCCGTGCTGTCCCTGTCCCTGGGCTGGGGGGGATAGTGTAGAGAGAGCTTTACTCTGTATCTAACCCCGTGCTGTCCCTGTCCCTGGGCTAGGGGGGATAGTGTAGAGAGAGCTTTACTCTGTATCTAACCCCGTGCTGTCCCTGTCCCTGGGCTGGGGGGGACAGTGTAGAGAGAGCTTTACTCTGTATCTAACCCCGTGCTGTCCCTGTCCTGGGAGTGTTTGATGGGGGGACAGTGTAGAGAGAGCTTTACTCTGTATCTAACCCCGTGCTGTCCCTGTCCTGGGAGTGTTTGATGGGGGGACAGTGTAGAGAGAGCTTTACTCTGTATCTAACCCCGTGCTGTCCCTGTCCTGGGAGTGTTTGATGGGGGGACAGTGTAGAGAGAGCTTTACTCTACACTGCTGTCCCTGTCCCTGGACTGGCTGAGACTCTCTCTCTCTCTCTCTCTGGATTTCCCTCAGACGTACTGCTCTGACGATGGAGTTTACCAATGGAATTTCACCTTGGTTTGCCCGTCTGTGTCCGGGGGGCCCATCCTCCGTTTCAACCAACTCGATGAGCAGTTCGAGCGGCTGCCCAGCTTGGACGATATGCACGCCTGTCTCAACATCAGCAGCTTTGACACTGCGCCTTACACCACCCTGGCACTGAACTCTTTTCGCAATGCATTGGAAGGTACGTCACAGAGGGAGTGCGGAGAGGCTGTGTGCCCTCGCAAAGGGGGGAAGGGGGAGGGTGGGCTCCCTGTCATGACGCTGCCCAGAGAGCAGTCCTTTCACCCCCACACACCCGGCCTCCATTCGCAAATTTGCAGACGATAAAAAGTCGGTGGAGCGGTGGACAATGTGGAAGATTGTTACAGGGGGGGACTTGGATAAACTGCAGAATTGGGCTGAGAGGTGGCAAATGCAGCTAAATGGGAGGTGATTCACTTTGGGAAGAATAACAGGAAGGGAGAATACTGGGTCAATGGAAATATTCTTGGGAATGTTGGTGTTCAGAGGGATCTCGGTGTCCATGTACATAGATCCCTGAAAGTTGCCCCCCAGGTGGATAGTGCTTTAAAGGCGGCATACGGTGTGTTAGGTTTCATTGGGAGAGGGATTGAGTTCTGGAACCGCGATATCGTGCTGCAACTATCCAAAACGCTGGTGTGTCCGCACTTGGAATATTGTGTCCAGTTCTGGTCGCCCCATTCCAGGAAGGATGTGGAAAAGGTGCAGAGGAGACTTACCAGGATGTTGCCTGGTCTGGAGGGAAGCTCTTATGAGGGGTGCGAAAGGTGTTTTAGCAGCGAAGTTGGTTGGGAAACACTGACAGACTTTTAAGAAAATCATTCCTGGCTCTCAGCAAAGATTTCTGCCCCCGTGTGAAAGAGCGATTGTCGGAAGGCAATCTGCCAACCAATGAATGAATGTACAGATCGAATTTATTGTCCTGAAAAGCTTCGTCTTGTGAGCAATACGGGCAGATCACAGAGTTAAGTCGCATCAATAAGTAAATAATAGGTTAACAGCAGCAAAACCTCAAACACAGGGATGGGCGGATGTTAAGAGTTTGCGAGTCCATTCAGTGTACTAACAACAGGAAGCTAGAAAGTGTTTCGAAACCGGCTGTTGCGTGTGTTCAGGTCTCTGTACCTTCTCCCCGAGATTGTCGAAAAACATTGCCAGGGTGGGATGGATCTTTGAGAAGGATCGCGTCAGATTCAAAGAGAAAAGATTTCAGGCTGCTTTTGTTTCAGTGATTTGCCCCAAGCCTTATTCTCCTGGAGGTCAGGTCTCTTCAAACAGTGGTGGGTGGGCTGAGTTAAATGAAGGGGGAGGTCTGGCGAAGTTTTAAAAGCACCACCCCTCGAAAAAGAGACTGAAAGACAATTATGAGGGTGATAAAAAAACCATGAGAGTAAACTTGCGAGTAAGATAAAAATGGACTACAAGAGCTTCTTTACGTACGTAAAGAAGGAAGCCCCTCAGACGACAAGGTGGGGTGGCAACGTTGGAGTTTAGTCTGAAGGATGTAAAAGTAAATAACATAATCAAACAGCCAGCTTGGCTTCTCAAAGGGGATATCATGCTTGACAAATTGCTTAACAGATTGAATGGGACTCTTCCACGAGGTAACGAGGAGGGTAGATAAACTGGAGGCAGTGTGTGTAATACAGTGGGGATTTTCAGAACACATTTGACAAGGGCCCACTCACCTGGCTGCTGGGTATGATTGAAACCCGGTGGTGTTGGTGGGGGGGCAGTGTATGGGCACGGAGAGAGGATTGGTTAGCCAATAGAAAACAAAGAGTTGGGATGCAGGGCGCCACTGTCAGGACAGCACCCTGTAACTAGTGCAGTCGCAGAGGGATCAGTGCTGGGCCCACCTTTATTTCCCATCGCTGTCAATGACCTGGGTGAGGAAAGCGAACGTATTACCGCCAAGTTTAAAGTGGAGGGAAGGCAAGTGGTGAGACTGACACTCAGAGGCTGCAGCGGGATAGGGATTGGAGGGTGGGTACAAATGTCAGCAGATGGAATATAATGTGGGAATTATTACATCATTAATACTGAGGTTCTGCACTGTGGCAGGAAAAAATAGCAGAACTGAATATTACATAAATGGTGAAATGCTGCAGAACACAAGAGATTTCAGAGTCCTGGCCCATGAATCGCGAAAAGCTAATGTCCAAGTTCAGTGGGGAACAGGGAAGGCGAGTGGAATACTGGCCTTTATTTCCAAGGGAATGGATGTAAAAGCAGGGAGATTTTACTAAAACTGTACACAGCACTGGTCAGACCACAGCTGGAATACAAGGAACAGTTTTGGGGCCATGTATCCAAGCAGAGATAGACTGGGTATTGGAGGCAGTCCAGAGAAGGATCACTCAGCTGCTCCGAGGGGTGGACGGACTGTCTTACGGAGGAGAGGTTGAGTAGGTTGGGACCTGTATTCATTGGGGTTTCGAAGACCCAGAGCCATCCTGATTAAAGATTCACAGGGAGGGACGTGACAGGGGGAGATGTGGAGATGTTATTTCCACCCACCCCTTCTCCCCCCCGCCACCAGCGCCTCGCGTGGGAGAGTCTAGGACCAGAGGGACATCACCTCAGAATAAGGGGTCGCCCATCAAAGACAGGGACAAGGAGGAATTTCTTCTCTCTCTTGAGGGGAGTGGGTCCGTGAGATTCTTTCGTGCAGAGGGCTGGGATATTCAGTCTATTCACAGTTGAGAGAGAGAGAGAGATTGTCAATCAGGCAGAGAATCAGTGGTGGGTGGGGGGGGGGGGGGGAATATACAAAGAGGGTGGATGGACATGGGTAGCAATGGACCAAAAGGCTGGTATCTAGCTGAGTTGAGACGTCTCTGACCCATCTCCCAAACCTCGATCAGCCTGGGGAATTGAGGAGGGCTGGTTGGAATGGGGAGGGGGTGGGGGGGTGGAGGTTGGGCGCTGCGGTTTGTCCGCTCCCATTCTTGGTTTGACTCGTTCTCTCTCTCTGTCTCCTTCTCTGGCAGGTTTCTTAGACCCACAGAATCCAAGCAATATCAAGATAGGCATGCACAACCTCATACACATCTACTGCGGTGGTACCCTGGGCAACATCTTCCTGACCACCAACGACCCGCTTTTCCCACCCGTGCACGTCTTCGTTGACAAGTGAGTGCGCAGTCATCCCCTTGGCAAGCCGGGCGCAGTGCACGCAGACCCAACACCTTCCCCTGACGCGGGCACTCACTGAAACGCTCGCCAGGGTGGGCACCTGACTGTCGCTGCGGAAAACCCACCCGGGAGCTCCCTGCTCACATGCCCCCCGCCCATCCTCTCCCACTGTATCCCTCACCCCCCCTGAGCTCCCGCGACAGGGAAATCAACCCCCCCAACTCTTACTGGAGACAGCGCCAAGTGCTCAAGACTCGACCGAGGGTCGCCAAGTTCCCCAGCTGAGCGGCCATTTCGAGAGAAGCTATTCGGAAATAAGGAGCAGCGTGAAGCCATCCTTATGTACATACACACACATATGTACAGGCAAGACATAAATCAACGCGGGGGTTATGGTCAGAGGAAGAGACTGGCAAGATAGTCCAATCGCCCCTGCCCACAGGGATCACTGAGCAGATTGTCCATGATCTGCTGCACCAAGATCAGCCTTCCCCAGGTCCTTCACTCACCTGCAGGAGGCGCTGAGCGACTAAACCCCAAATGTATACCTCATCAACACCCCAATCAACACCCCATCAACACCCCCAATCTATACCTTATCATCACCCCAATCAACACCCCATCAACACCCCAATCAACACCCCATCAACACCCCAATCTATACCTCATCAACACCCCAATCAACACCCCATCAACACCCCCAATCTATACCTCATCAACACCCAAAATCTACACCCCATCAACACCCCCAATCTATACCTCATCAACACCCCCAATCTATACCTCATCAACACCCCAATCAACACCCCATCAACACCCCAATCAACACCCCATCAACACCCCCAATCTATACCTCATCAACACCCCCAATCTACACCCCATCAACACCCCCAATCTACACCCCATCAACACCCCAATCAACACCCCATCAACACCCCCAATCTATACCTCATCAACACCCCCAATCTACACCCCATCAACACCCCCAATCTATACCTCATCAACACCCCAATCAACACCCCATCAACACCCCCAATCTATACCTCATCCACACCCAAATCAACACCCCATCAACACCCCCAATCTATACCCCATCAACACCCCAATCAACACCCCATCAACACCCCCAATCTATACCTCATCAAAACCCCCAATCTACACCCCATCAACACCCCCAATCTACACCCCATCAACACCCCAATCAACACCCCATCAACACCCCCAATCTATACCCCATCAACACCCCAATCAACACCCCATCAACACCCCCAATCTATACCTCATCAACACCCCAATCAACACCCCATCAACACCCCCAATCTATACCCCATCAACACCCCCAATCTATACCTATTCAACACCCCCAATCTACACCCCATCAACACCCCCAATCTATACCTCATCAACACCCCAATCAACACCCCATCAACACCCCCAATCTATACCTCATCAACACCCCAATCAACACCCCATCAACACCCCCAATCCATACCCCATCAACACCCCCAATCTACACCCCATCAACACCCCCAATCTACACCCCATCAACACCCCCAATCAACACCCCATCAACACCCCCAATCTATACCTCATCAACACCCCCAATCTAAACCCCATCAACACCCCCAATCTATACCTCATCAACACCCCAATCAACACCCCATCAACACCCCCAATCTATACCCCATCAACACCCCAATCAACACCCCATCAACACCCCCAATCTATACCTCATCTACACCCCATCAACACCCCCAATCTACACCCCATCAACACCCCCAATCAACACCCCATCAACACCCCCAATCTATAACTCATCAACACCCCAATCAACACCCCATCAACACCCCCAATCTATACGCCATCAATACCCCAATCAACACCCCATCAACACCCCCAATCTATACGCCATCAACACCCCAATCAACACCCCATCAACACCCCCAATCTATACCTCATCTACACCCCATCAACACACCCAATCTATACCTCATCAACACCCCAATCAACACCCCATCAACACCCCCAATCTATACCTCATCAATACCCCAATCAACACCCCATCAACACCCCCAATCTATACCTCATCATCAACACCCCATCAACACCCCCAATCTATACCTCATCAACACCCCCAATCTACACCCCATCAACACCCCCAATCTATACCTCATCAACACCCCAATCAACACCCCCATCAACACCCCCAATCTATACCCCATCAACGCCCCAATCTACACCCCATCAACACCCCCAATCTATACCCCATCAACACCCCCAATCTATACCTCATCAACACACCCAATCTACACCACATCAACACCCCCAACCTATACCTCATCAACACCCCCAATCTACACCCCATCAACACCCCCAATCTATACCTCATCAACACCCCCAATCTACACCCCATCAACACCCCAATCTGTACCTCAACACCCCCAATCTATACCTCATCAACACCCCCATCAACACCCCCAATCTATACCCCATCAACGCCCCAATCTACACCCCATCAACACCCCCAATCTACACCCCATCAACACCCCCAATCTATACCCCATCAACACCCCCAACCTATACCTCATCAACACCCCCAATCTACACCCCATCAACACCCCCAATCTATACCTCATCAACACCCCCAATCTACACCCCATCAACACCCCAATCTATACCTCATCAACACCCCCAATCTACACCCCATCAACACCCCAATCTATACCTCATCAACACCCCAATCTACACCCCATCAACACCCCCAATCTATACCCCATCAACACCCCAATCGAAACCCCATCAACACCCCAATCTATACCTCATCAACACCCCCAATCTATACCTCATCAACACCCCCAATCCAAACCTCATCAACACTCCAATCTACACCCCATCAACACCCCAATCTATACCTCATCAACACCACAATCTATACCTCATCAACACCACAATCTACACCCCATCAACACCCCCAATCTACACCCCATCAACACCCCAATTTATACCCCATCAACACCCCCAATCTATACCTCATCAACACTCCAATCTATACCCCAATCAACACCCCGTCAACACCCTCAATCTATACCTCATCAACACCCCCAATCTAGAACCCCATCAACACCCCCAATCTATACCTCATCAACACGCCAATCAACACCCCATCAACACCCCCAATCTATACCTCATCAACACGCCAATCAACACACCATCAACACCCCAAATCTATACCCCATCAACACCCCAATCAACACCCCATCAACACCCCCAATCTATACCTCATCAACACCCCCAATCTACACCCCATCAACACCCCCAATCTATACCTCATCAACATCCCAAACACCCAATCAACACCCCCAATCTATACCCCATCAACACCCCCAATCTATACCTCATCAACACCCCCAATCTACACCCCATCAACACCCCCAATCTATACCTCATCAACACCCCAATCAACACCCCATCAACACCCCCAATCTATACCTCAACAACACCCCAATCAACACCCCATCAACACCCCCAATCTATACCCCATCAACACCCCCAATCAACACCCCATCAACACCCCCAATCTATACCTCACCAACACCCCCAATCTACACCCCATCAACACCCCCAATCTATACCTCATCAACACCCCAATCAACACCCCATCAACACCCCCAATCTATACCCCATCAACACCCCAATCAACACCCCATCAACACCCCCAATCTATACCTCATCTACACCCCATCAACACCCCCAATCTATACCTCATCTACACACCATCAACACCCCCAATCTATACCTCATCAACACCCCCAATCTACACCCCATCAACACCCCCAATCTACACACCATTAACAACCCCAATCAATACACCACCAACAGCCCAATCTACCCCCATCAACACCCCCAATCTACACCCCATTAACACCCCAATCTACACCCCATTAACACCCACAATCTACACCCCACCAACACCCCCAATCTACACCGCATCAACACCCCAATCTATACCCCATCAACACCCCCAATCTACATCCCATCAACACCCCAATCTACATCCCATCAACACCCCAATCTACATCCCATCAACACCCCAATCTACACCCCATCAACACCCTCAATCACACCCCCAATATACACCCCACCCACACCCCAATCTACACCCCATCAACAACCCCAATCGACGCACCATCAACACCCCCAAACCTATACCCCATCAACACCCCAATCTACACACCATCAACACCTCAATCTACACCCCATCAACACCCCCAATCTATACCCCATCAACACCCGCAATCTACACCCCATCAACACCCCCAATCTACAACAAATCAACACCCCCAATCTACACCCCATCAACACCCCCAATCTACACACCATTAACACCCCCAATCTACACCCCACGAACACTCCCAATCTACACCCCACCAACACCCGAATCTACACCCCATCAACACACACAATCTACACCCCATCAACACCCCCAATCTATACCCCAGCAACACCCCCAATCTACACGCCACCAACACCCCCAATCTACACGGCATCAACCCCCCAATCTACAACCCACCAACACCCGAATCTACACGCCATCAACACCCGCAATCTACACACCATCAACACCCCCAATCTATACCCCATCAATACCCCCAATCTACACCCCACCAACACCCCAATCGACACCCCATCAACAACCCCCAATCTACACCCCACCAACACCCCAATCTACACCCCACGAACACTCCCAATCTACACCCCACCAACACACGAATCTACACCCCATTAGCACACACAATCTACACCCCATCAACACCCCCAATCTATACCCCAGCAACACCCCCAATCTACACACCAACACCCCTAATCTACACGGCATCAACCCCAAATCGACACCCCATCAACACCCCCAATCTACACCGCATCAACACCCCCAATCTACACCGCATCAACACCCCCAATCTACGCCCCACCAACTCCCCTAATCTACATCGCATCAACACCCCAATCTACACACCATCAACACCCTCAATCTACATCCCATCAACACCCAAATCTACACCGCATCAACACCCTCAATCACACCCCCAATCTACACCCCACCCACACCCCAATCTATACCCCATCAACACCCCCAATCTATACCCCATCAACACCCCCAATCTACACCCCATCAACACCCCCCAATCTATACCCCATCAACACCCGCAATCTACACCCCATCAACACACCCAATCTACACACCATCAACACACCCAATCTACACCCCATCAACACCCCCAATCTATACACCATCAACACCCCCAATCTACACCCCATTAACACCCCTAATATATACCCGACCAACACCCCAATCTACACCCCATCAACACCCCCAATCTACACCCCATTTAACACCCCAATCTACACCACATTAACACCCACAATCTACACCCCACCAACACCCCCAATCTACACGCCACCAACACCCCCAATCTATATCCCACCAACTCCCCATCAACACCCTCAATCACACCCCCAATATACACCCCACCCACACCCCCAATCTACACACCATCAACACCCCCAATCTACACGCCATCAACACCCCCAATCTATACCCCATCAACACCCCCAATCTATACCCCATCAACACCCCGATCTACACCACATCAACACCCCCAATCTACACCCCATCAACACCCACAATCTACACACCATTAACACCCCCAATCTATACCCCATCAACATCCCAATCTACACACCGTCAACCCCAAACTACACCCCATCAACACCCCCAATCTATACCCCATCACCACCACAATCTATACCTCATCAACACCACAATCTACACCCCAGCATCACCCCAAATCTACACACCAGCAAAACCCCCAATCTACACCCCATTAACACCCCTAATATATACCCGACCAACACCCCAATCTACACCCCATCAACACCCCCAATCTACACCCCATTTAACACCCCAATCTACACCACATTAACACCCACAATCTACACCCCACCAACACCCCCAATCTACACGCCACCAACACCCCCAATCTATATCCCACCAACACCCCATCAACACCCTCAATCACACCCCCAATATACACCCCACCCACACCCCCAATCTACACACCATCAACACCCCCAATCTACACGCCATCAACACCCCCAATCTATACCCCATCAACACCCCCAATCTATACCCCATCAACACCCCGATCTACACCACATCAACACCCCCAATCTACACCCCATCAACACCCACAATCTACACACCATTAACACCCCCAATCTATACCCCATCAACATCCCAATCTACACACCGTCAACCCCAAACTACACCCCATCAACACCCCCAATCTATACCCCATCACCACCACAATCTATACCTCATCAACACCACAATCTACACCCCAGCATCACCCCAAATCTACACACCAGCAAAACCCCCAATCTACACCCCATCAACACCCCAATCTATACCCCATCAACACCCCAATCGAAACCCCATCAACACCCCAATCTATACCTCATCAACACCCCCAATCTATACCTCATCAACACCCCCAATCCAAACCTCATCAACACTCCAATCTACACCCCATCAACACCCCAATCTATACCTCATCAACACCACAATCTATACCTCATCAACACCACAATCTACACCCCATCAACACCCCCAATCTACACCCCATCAACACCCCAATTTATACCCCATCAACACCCCCAATCTATACCTCATCAACACTCCAATCTATACCCCAATCAACACCCCGTCAACACCCTCAATCTATACCTCATCAACACCCCCAATCTAGAACCCCATCAACACCCCCAATCTATACCTCATCAACACGCCAATCAACACCCCATCAACACCCCCAATCTATACCTCATCAACACCCCAATTTATACCCCATCAACACCCCCAATCTATACCTCATCAACACTCCAATCTATACCCCAATCAACACCCCGTCAACACCCTCAATCTATACCTCATCAACACCCCCAATCTAGAACCCCATCAACACCCCCAATCTATACCTCATCAACACCCCCAATCTACACCCCATCAACACCCCCAATCTATACCTCATCAACATCCCAAACACCCAATCAACACCCCCAATCTATACCCCATCAACACCCCCAATCTATACCTCATCAACACCCCCAATCTACACCCCATCAACACCCCCAATCTATACCTCATCAACACCCCAATCAACACCCCATCAACACCCCCAATCTATACCTCAACAACACCCCAATCAACACCCCATCAACACCCCCAATCTATACCCCATCAACACCCCCAATCAACACCCCATCAACACCCCCAATCTATACCTCACCAACACCCCCAATCTACACCCCATCAACACCCCCAATCTATACCTCATCAACACCCCAATCAACACCCCATCAACACCCCCAATCTATACCCCATCAACACCCCAATCAACACCCCATCAACACCCCCAATCTATACCTCATCTACACCCCATCAACACCCCCAATCTATACCTCATCTACACACCATCAACACCCCCAATCTATACCTCATCAACACCCCCAATCTACACCCCATCAACACCCCCAATCTACACACCATTAACAACCCCAATCAATACACCACCAACAGCCCAATCTACCCCCATCAACACCCCCAATCTACACCCCATTAACACCCCAATCTACACCCCATTAACACCCACAATCTACACCCCACCAACACCCCCAATCTACACCGCATCAACACCCCAATCTATACCCCATCAACACCCCCAATCTACATCCCATCAACACCCCAATCTACATCCCATCAACACCCCAATCTACATCCCATCAACACCCCAATCTACACCCCATCAACACCCTCAATCACACCCTCAATCACACCCCCAATATACACCCCACCCACACCCCAATCTACACCCCATCAACAACCCCAATCGACGCACCATCAACACCCCCAAACCTATACCCCATCAACACCCCAATCTACACACCATCAACACCTCAATCTACACCCCATCAACACCCCCAATCTATACCCCATCAACACCCGCAATCTACACCCCATCAACACCCCCAATCTACAACAAATCAACACCCCCAATCTACACCCCATCAACACCCCCAATCTACACACCATTAACACCCCCAATCTACACCCCACGAACACTCCCAATCTACACCCCACCAACACCCGAATCTACACCCCATCAACACACACAATCTACACCCCATCAACACCCCCAATCTATACCCCAGCAACACCCCCAATCTACACGCCACCAACACCCCCAATCTACACGGCATCAACCCCCCAATCTACAACCCACCAACACCCGAATCTACACGCCATCAACACCCGCAATCTACACACCATCAACACCCCCAATCTATACCCCATCAATACCCCCAATCTACACCCCACCAACACCCCAATCGACACCCCATCAACAACCCCCAATCTACACCCCACCAACACCCCAATCTACACCCCACGAACACTCCCAATCTACACCCCACCAACACACGAATCTACACCCCATTAGCACACACAATCTACACCCCATCAACACCCCCAATCTATACCCCAGCAACACCCCCAATCTACACACCAACACCCCTAATCTACACGGCATCAACCCCAAATCGACACCCCATCAACACCCCCAATCTACACCGCATCAACACCCCCAATCTACACCGCATCAACACCCCCAATCTACGCCCCACCAACTCCCCTAATCTACATCGCATCAACACCCCAATCTACACACCATCAACACCCTCAATCTACATCCCATCAACACCCAAATCTACACCGCATCAACACCCTCAATCACACCCCCAATCTACACCCCACCCACACCCCAATCTATACCCCATCAACACCCCCAATCTATACCCCATCAACACCCCCAATCTACACCCCATCAACACCCCCCAATCTATACCCCATCAACACCCGCAATCTACACCCCATCAACACACCCAATCTACACACCATCAACACACCCAATCTACACCCCATCAACACCCCCAATCTATACACCATCAACACCCCCAATCTACACCCCATTAACACCCCTAATATATACCCGACCAACACCCCAATCTACACCCCATCAACACCCCCAATCTACACCCCATTTAACACCCCAATCTACACCACATTAACACCCACAATCTACACCCCACCAACACCCCCAATCTACACGCCACCAACACCCCCAATCTATATCCCACCAACACCCCATCAACACCCTCAATCACACCCCCAATATACACCCCACCCACACCCCCAATCTACACACCATCAACACCCCCAATCTACACGCCATCAACACCCCCAATCTATACCCCATCAACACCCCCAATCTATACCCCATCAACACCCCGATCTACACCACATCAACACCCCCAATCTACACCCCATCAACACCCACAATCTACACACCATTAACACCCCCAATCTATACCCCATCAACATCCCAATCTACACACCGTCAACCCCAAACTACACCCCATCAACACCCCCAATCTATACCCCATCACCACCACAATCTATACCTCATCAACACCACAATCTACACCCCAGCATCACCCCAAATCTACACACCAGCAAAACCCCCAATCTACACCCCATCAACACCCCAATCTATACCTCATCAACACCCCAATCTATACCTCATCAACACCCCCAATCTACACCCCATCAACACTCCAAATCTACACCCCAGCAACACCCCATCAACACCCCAATCTACACCCCATCAACACTCCAATCAATACCTCGTCAATAGCCAAATCTACACCCCAGCAACACCACATCAACACCCCAATCTATACCCCATCAACACCTCAACACGCCAATCTACACCCCATCAACACCCCAATATATACCCCATCAACACCCCCAATCTGTACCTCATCAACACCCCAATCTCACCCCATCAGCACCCCATCAATACCCCAATCTATACCCCATCAACACCCCAATCTATAACTCATCAACACCGTAATCTATACCCCTTCAACACCCCAATCTACACCCAAATCTATACCACATCAACACACCAATTTATACCCCTTCAACATCCCAATCTATACCCCATCAACACCCCAATCTATACCTCATCAACACCGTAATCTATACCCCTTCAACACCCCAATCTACACCCAAATCTATACCACATCAACACACCAATTTATACCCCTTCAACATCCCAATCTATACCCCATCAACACCCCATCAACACCCCAATCTACACCCCAACACCCCCAATCGATACCTCATCAACACCCCAATCTACACCCCATCAACACCCCCAATCGATACCTCATCAACACCCCAATCTATAACCCATCAATACCCCCAATCTACACCCCACCAACACCCCAATGTACACCCCATCAAAAACCCCCAATCTACACCCCACCAACACTCCAATCTACACCCCACGAACACTCCCAATCTACACCACACCAACGCCCCAAACCACACCCCATCAACACACACAATCTACACCCCATCAACACCCCCAATCTACACACCATTAACACCCCCAATCGATACCTCATCAACACCCCAATCTATAACCCATCAATACCCCCAATCTACACCCCACCGACACCCCAATCTACACCCCATCAACAACCCCCAATCTACACCCCAGCAACACCCCCAATCTACACCCCATCAACACCCCAATCTATACCTCATCAACACCCCCAATCTATACCCCATCAACACCCCCCAATCTATACCCCATCAACACTCCCAATCTATACCCCATCAACACTCTCAACCACACCCTCAATCACACCCCCAATCTACACCCCACCCACACCCCAATCTACACCCCATCAACAACCCCAATCGACACACCATCAACACCCCCAATCTACACACCATCAACACCCCCAATCTACACCCCATTAAAACCCCTAATATATACCCCACCAACACCCCAATCTACACCCCATCAACACCCCCAATCTATACCCCATTTAACACCCCAATCTACACCCCATCAACACCCCCAATCGATACCCCATCAACAACCCAATCTACACCACATCAACACCCCCATCTACACCCCATCAACACCTCAAGCTACACCCCATCAACACCCCCAATCTACACCCCATCAACACCCCCAAACTACACCCCATCAACACCCCCAATCTATACCCCATCACCACCACAATCTATACCTCATCAACACCACAATCTACACCCCAGCATCACCCCAAATCTACACACCAGCAAAACCCCCAATCTACACCCCATCAACACCCCAATCTATACCTCATCAACACCCCAATCTATACCTCATCAACACCCCCAATCTACACCCCATCAACACTCCAAATCTACACCCCAGCAACACCCCATCAACACCCCAATCTACACCCCATCAACACTCCAATCAATACCTCGTCAATAGCCAAATCTACACCCCAGCAACACCACATCAACACCCCAATCTATACCCCATCAACACCTCAACACGCCAATCTACACCCCATCAACACCCCAATATATACCCCATCAACACCCCCAATCTGTACCTCATCAACACCCCAATCTCACCCCATCAGCACCCCATCAATACCCCAATCTATACCCCATCAACACCCCAATCTATAACTCATCAACACCGTAATCTATACCCCTTCAACACCCCAATCTACACCCAAATCTATACCACATCAACACACCAATTTATACCCCTTCAACATCCCAATCTATACCCCATCAACACCCCAATCTATACCTCATCAACACCGTAATCTATACCCCTTCAACACCCCAATCTACACCCAAATCTATACCACATCAACACACCAATTTATACCCCTTCAACATCCCAATCTATACCCCATCAACACCCCATCAACACCCCAATCTACACCCCAACACCCCCAATCGATACCTCATCAACACCCCAATCTACACCCCATCAACACCCCCAATCGATACCTCATCAACACCCCAATCTATAACCCATCAATACCCCCAATCTACACCCCACCAACACCCCAATGTACACCCCATCAAAAACCCCCAATCTACACCCCACCAACACTCCAATCTACACCCCACGAACACTCCCAATCTACACCACACCAACGCCCCAAACCACACCCCATCAACACACACAATCTACACCCCATCAACACCCCCAATCTACACACCATTAACACCCCCAATCGATACCTCATCAACACCCCAATCTATAACCCATCAATACCCCCAATCTACACCCCACCGACACCCCAATCTACACCCCATCAACAACCCCCAATCTACACCCCAGCAACACCCCCAATCTACACCCCATCAACACCCCAATCTATACCTCATCAACACCCCCAATCTATACCCCATCAACACCCCCCAATCTATACCCCATCAACACTCCCAATCTATACCCCATCAACACTCTCAACCACACCCTCAATCACACCCCCAATCTACACCCCACCCACACCCCAATCTACACCCCATCAACAACCCCAATCGACACACCATCAACACCCCCAATCTACACACCATCAACACCCCCAATCTACACCCCATTAAAACCCCTAATATATACCCCACCAACACCCCAATCTACACCCCATCAACACCCCCAATCTATACCCCATTTAACACCCCAATCTACACCCCATCAACACCCCCAATCGATACCCCATCAACAACCCAATCTACACCACATCAACACCCCCATCTACACCCCATCAACACCTCAAGCTACACCCCATCAACACCCCCAATCTACACCCCATCAACACCCCCAATCTACACCCCATCAACACCCCAATCTATACCCCATCAACAACCCAATCTACATCACATCAACACCCCCAATCTATACCCCATCAACACCCCAATCTACACCCCATCAACACCCTCAATCTACACACCATTAACACCCCCAATCAATACCCCACCAACAGCCCAATCTACCCCCATCAACACCCCCAATCTACACCCCATTAACACCCCAATCTACACCCCATGAACACCCCCAATCTACACCCCACCAACACCCCCAAATCTACACCGCATCAACACCCCAATCTATACCCCATCAACACCCCCAATCTACATCCCATCAACACCCCAATCTACACCCCATCAACACCCTCAATCACACCCTCAATCACACCCCCAATATACACCCCACCCACACCCCAATCTACACCCCATCAACAACCCCAATCGACACACCATCAACACCCCCAAATCTATACCCCATCAACACCCCAATCTACACACCATCAACACCTCAATCTACACCCCATCAACACCCCCAATCTATACCCCATCAACACCCCCAATCTACACCCCATCAACACCCCCAATCTACACACCATCAACACCCCCAATCTATACCCCATCAACACCCCAATCTACACCAAATCAACACCCCCAATCTACACCCCATCAACACCCCCAATCTACACACCATTAACACCCCCAATCTACACCCCACGAACACTCCCAATCTACACCCCACCAACACCCGAATCTACACCCCATCAACACACACAATCTACACCCCATCAACACCCCCAATCTATACCCAAGCAACACCCCCAATCTACACGCCACCAACACCCCCAATCTACACGGCATCAACCCCCCAATCTACAACCCACCAACACCCGAATCTACACCCCATCAACACCCGCAATCTACACACCATCAACACCCCCAATCTATACCTCATCAATACCCCCAATCTACACCCCACCAACACCCCAATCGACACCCCATCAACAACCCCCAATCTACACACCGTCAACACCCCAAACTACACCCCATCAACACCCCCAATCTATTCCCCATCAACACCCCAATCTACACCCCATCAAAACCCCAATCTATACCCCATCAACACCCCATCAACACCCCATCAACACCCCCAATCGATACCTCATCAACACCCCAATCTACACCCCATCAACACCCCCAATCGATACCTCATCAACACCCCAATCTATAACCCATCAATACCCCCAATCTACACCCCACCAACACCCCAATGTACACCCCATCAAAAACCCCCAATCTACACCCCACCAACACTCCAATCTACACCCCACGAACACTCCCAATCTACACCACACCAACACCCCAAACCACACCCCATCAACACACACAATCTACACCCCATCAACACCCCCAATCTACACACCATTAACACCCCCAATCGATACCTCATCAACACCCCAATCTATAACCCATCAATACCCCCAATCTACACCCCACCGACACCCCAATCTACACCCCATCAACAACCCCCAAACTACACCCCATCAACACCCCCAATCTATACCTCATCAACATCACAATCTACACCCAGCAACACCCCCAATCTACACACCATCAACACCCCAATCTATACCTCATCAACACCCCCAATCTATACCTCATCAACACCCCCAATCTACACCCCATCAACACTCCAATCTATACCCCATCAACACCTCCCAATCTATACCCCATCAACACTCCCAATCTATACCCCATCAACACCCTCAATCACACCCCCAATCTACACCCCACCCACACCCCAATCTACACCCCATCAACCCCCCCAATCTACACCACATCAACACCCCCCAATCAATACCCCATCAACACTCCCCATCTATACCCCATCAACACCCCAATCTACACGCCATCAACACACCCAATCTACACCCAATCAACACCCCCAATCTACACCCCATCAACACACCCAATCTACACACCATCAACACACCCAATCTACACACAATCAACACCCCCAATCTACAACCCATCAACTCCCCCAATCTACAACCCATCAACACCCCCAATCTATGCCCCATCAACACCCCAATCCACACCCCATCAACACCCCCAATCTACACACCATTAACACCCCCAATCCATACCCCATCAACTCCCCAATCTACACCCCATCAGCACCCCCAATCTACACAACATGAACACCCCCAATCTATAACCCCATCAACACCCTCAATCACACCCTCAATCAAACCCCCAATATACACCCCACCTACACACTAATCTACACCCCATCAACACCACCAATCTACACCCCATTAACAACCCCAATCGACACACTATCAACACCCCCAAATCTATACCCCATCAACGCCCCAATCTACACACCATCAACACCCCAATCTACACCCCATCAACACCCCCAATCTACACCCCATCAACACCCCCAATCTACACCACATCAACACCCCCCAATCTATACCCCATCAACACTCCCCATCTATACCCCATCAACACCCCAATCTACACCCCATCAACACACCCAATCTACACCCAATCAACACCCCCAATCTACACCACATCAACACACCCAATCTACACTCCATCAACACACCCAATCTACACACCATCAACACCCCCAATCTACAACCCATCAACTCCCCCAATCTACAACCCATCAACACCCCCAATCTATGCCCCATCAACACCCCAATCCACACCCCATCAACACCCCAATCCACACCCCATCAACACCCCAATCTACACCCCATCAGCACCCCCAATCTACACACCATTAACACCCCCAATATACAACCCATCAACACCCTCAATCACACCCTCAATCAAACCCCCAATATACACCCCACCTACACACCAATCTACACCCCATCAACACCACCAATCTACACCCCATTAACAACCCCAATCGACACACTATCAACACCCCCAAATCTATACCCCATCAACACCCCAATCTACACACCATCAACACCCCAATCTACACCCCATCAACACCCCCAATCTATACCCCATCAACACCCCCAATCAACACCCCATCGACACCCCCAATCTACACCCCATCAACACCCCCAATCTACACCCCATCAACACCCCCAATCTACCCACCATCAACACCCCCAATCTACACCCCATTAACACCCCTAATCTATACCCCACCAACAACCCAATCTACACACCATCAACACCCCCAATCTACACCCCATCAACACCCCCAATCTACACACCATCAACACCCCCAATCTACACCCCATTAACACCCCTAATCTATACCCCACCAACAACCCAATCTACACACCATCAACACCCCCAATCTACACACCATCAACACCCCCAATCTACACACCATCAACACCCCCAATCTACACCCCATCAACACCCCCAATCTACACCCCATCAACACCCCCAATCTACACGCCATCAACACACCCAATCTACACCCAATCAACACACCCAATCTACACCCCATCAACACACCCAATCTACACACCATCAACACACCCAATCTACACACCATCAACACCCCCAATCTACAACCCATCAACTCCCCCAATCTACAACCCATCAACACCCCCAATCTATGCCCCATCAACACCCCAATCAACACCCCATCAACACCCCCAATCAACACACCATCAACACCCCCAATCTACACTCCATCAACACCCCCAATCTACACCCCATCAACACCCCCAATCTACACCCCATCAACACCCCCAATCTACACCCCATCAACACCCCCAATCTATACCCCATCAACACCCCCAATCTATACCCCATCAACACCCCCAATCTATACCCCATCAACACCCCAATCTACACCACATCAACACCCCAATCTACACCCCATTAACACCCCCAATCTACACACCATTAACACCCCAATCTATACCCCATCAACATCCCAATCTACACCTCATCAACACCCCAATCCACACCCCATCAACACCCCAATCTACACCCCATCAGCACCCCCAATCTACACACCATTAACACCCCCAATATACAACCCATCAACACCCTCAATCACACCCTCAATCAAACCCCCAATATACACCCCACCTACACACCAATCTACACCCCATCAACACCACCAATCTACACCCCATTAACAACCCCAATCGACACACTATCAACACCCCCAAATCTATACCCCATCAACACCCCAATCTACACACCATCAACACCCCAATCTACACCCCATCAACACCCCCAATCTATACCCCATCAACACCCCCAATCAACACCCCATCGACACCCCCAATCTACACCCCATCAACACCCCCAATCTACACCCCATCAACACCCCCAATCTACCCACCATCAACACCCCCAATCTACACCCCATTAACACCCCTAATCTATACCCCACCAACAACCCAATCTACACACCATCAACACCCCCAATCTACACCCCATCAACACCCCCAATCTACACACCATCAACACCCCCAATCTACACCCCATTAACACCCCTAATCTATACCCCACCAACAACCCAATCTACACACCATCAACACCCCCAATCTACACACCATCAACACCCCCAATCTACACACCATCAACACCCCCAATCTACACCCCATCAACACCCCCAATCTACACCCCATCAACACCCCCAATCTACACGCCATCAACACACCCAATCTACACCCAATCAACACACCCAATCTACACCCCATCAACACACCCAATCTACACACCATCAACACACCCAATCTACACACCATCAACACCCCCAATCTACAACCCATCAACTCCCCCAATCTACAACCCATCAACACCCCCAATCTATGCCCCATCAACACCCCAATCAACACCCCATCAACACCCCCAATCAACACACCATCAACACCCCCAATCTACACTCCATCAACACCCCCAATCTACACCCCATCAACACCCCCAATCTACACCCCATCAACACCCCCAATCTACACCCCATCAACACCCCCAATCTATACCCCATCAACACCCCCAATCTACACCCCATCAACACCCCCAATCTACACCCCATTAACACCCCCAATCTACACACCATTAACACCCCAATCTATACCCCATCAACATCCCAATCTACACCCCGTCAACACCCCAAACTACACCCCATCAACACCCCCAATCTATACCTCATCAACACCACAGTCTATACCTCATCAACATCACAATCTACACCCCAGCAACACCCCCAATCTACACCCCAGCAAAACCCCCAATCTACACCCCATCAACACCCCAATCTATAACTCATCAACACCCCCAATCTATACCTCATCAACACCCCCAATCTACACCCCATCAACACTCCAATCTATACCTCATCAACACCCCATCAACACCCTCAAAATATACCTCATCAATACCCCCAATCTACACACCAGCAACACCCCATTAACACCCCAATCTATACCTCATCAACACCCCCAATCTACAATCCATCAACACCCCAATCTATATTCCATCAACACTCCAATCAATACCTCGTCAATACCCAAATCTACATCCCAGCAACACCCCATCAACACCCCAATCTATACCCCATCAACACCTCAACACCCCAATCTACACCCCATCAACACCCAAATCTATACCCCATCAACACCTCAACACCCCAATCTACACCCCATCAACACCCCAATCTATACCCCATCAACACCCCCAATCTATACCCCATCAACACCCCCAATCTATACCTCATCAACACCCCAATCTCACCCCATCAGCAACCCATCAATACCCCAATCTATACCCCATCAACACCCCAATCTATACCTCATCAACACCCAAATCTATACCACATCAACACCCCAATTTATACACCTTCAACACCCCAATCTACACCCCATCAACACCCTAATCTATATCCCATCAACACCCCAATCTACACCCCATCAACACCCCCAATCTATACCTCATCAACACCCCAATCTACACCCCATCAACACCCCAATCTACACACCATCAACAACCCCAATCTATACCCCATCAATACCCCCAATCTACACCCCACCAACACAACAATCTACACCCATCAACAACCCCCAATCTACACCCCACCAACACCCCAATCTACACCCCACGAACACTCCCAATCTACACCCCACCAACACCCGAATCTACACCCCATCAACACACACAATCTACACCCCATCAACACCCCCAATCTATACCCCAGCAACACCCCCAATCTACACGCCACCAACACCCCCAATCTACACGAGATCAACACCCCAATCGACACCACATCAACACCCCCAATCAACACCCCAACAACACGCCAAATCTACACGCCATCAACACCCCCAATCTATACCCCATCAACACCCCAATCTACACCACATCAACACCCCCAATCTACACCCCATCAACACCCCCAATCTACACACCATTAACACCCCAATCTATACCCCGTCAACATCCCAATCTACACCCCGTCAACACCCCAAACTACACCCCATCAACACCCCCAATCTATACCTCATCAACACCACAATCTATACCTCATCAACATCACAATCTACACCCCAGCAACACCAATAATCTACACCCCAGCAAAACCCCCAATCTACACCACATCAACACCCCAATCTATACCTCATCAACACCCCCAATCTATACCTCATCAACACGCCCAATCTACACCCCATCAACACCCCAATCTACACCCCATCAACACCCTCAATCACACCCTCAATCACACCCCTAATCTACACCCCACCCACACCCCAATCTATACCCCATCAACACCCCCAATCTACACCCCATCAACACCCCCAATCAACACCCCAACAACACCCCAAATCTACACCCCATCAACACCCCCAATCTACACACAATCAACACCCCCAATCTACACGCCATCAACACCTCCAATCTATACCCCATCAACACCCCAATCTACACCACATCAACACCCCCAATCTACACACCATTAACACCCCAATCTATACCCCATCAACATCCCAATCTACACCCCCAATCTACACGCCATCAACACCCCCAATCTATACCCCATCAACACCCCAATCTACACCACATCAACACCCCCAATCTACACCCCATCAACACCCCCAATCTACACACCATTAACACCCCAATCTATACCCCGTCAACATCCCAATCTACACCCCGTCAACACCCCAAACTACACCCCATCAACACCCCCAATCTATACCTCATCAACACCACAATCTATACCTCATCAACATCACAATCTACACCCCAGCAACACCAATAATCTACACCCCAGCAAAACCCCCAATCTACACCACATCAACACCCCAATCTATACCTCATCAACACCCCCAATCTATACCTCATCAACACGCCCAATCTACACCCCATCAACACCCCAATCTACACCCCATCAACACCCTCAATCACACCCTCAATCACACCCCTAATCTACACCCCACCCACACCCCAATCTATACCCCATCAACACCCCCAATCTACACCCCATCAACACCCCCAATCAACACCCCAACAACACCCCAAATCTACACCCCATCAACACCCCCAATCTACACACAATCAACACCCCCAATCTACACGCCATCAACACCTCCAATCTATACCCCATCAACACCCCAATCTACACCACATCAACACCCCCAATCTACACACCATTAACACCCCAATCTATACCCCATCAACATCCCAATCTACACCCCCAATCTACACGCCATCAACACCCCCAATCTATACCCCATCAACACCCCCAATCTACACACCATTAACACCATCAACATCCCAATCTACACCCCGTCAACACCCCAAACTACACCCCATCAACACCCCCAATCTATACCTCATCAACACCACAATCTATACCTCATTAACATCACAATCTACACCCCAGCAACACCAATAATCTACACCCCAGCAAAACCCCCAATCTACACCCCGTCAACACGCCAAACTACACCCCATCAACACCCCCAATCTATACCCCATCAACACCCCCAATCTACACCCCACCAACACCCCCAATCTACACCGCATCAACACCTCAATCTATACCCCATCAACACCCCCAATCTACATCCCATCAACACCCCAATCTACACCCCATCAACACCCTCAATCACACCCTCAATCACACCCCCAATATACACCCCACCCACACCCCAATCTACACCCCATCAACACCTCCAATCTACACCCCATAAACAACCCCAATCGACACACCATCAACACCCCCAAATCTATACCCCATCAACACCCCAATCTACACACCATCAACACCTCAATCTACACCCCATCAACACCCCCAATCTATACCCCATCAACACCCCAATCAACACACCATCAACACCTCAATCTATACCCCATCAACATCCCCAATCTACACCCCATCAACACCCCCAATCTACACCCCATCAACACCCCCAATCTATACCCCATCAACACCCCCAATCTATACCCCATCAACACCCCCAATCTACACCCCATCAACACCCCCAATCTACACCCCATCAACACCCCCAATCTACACACCATCAACACCGCCAATCTACACGCCATCAACACCCACAATCTACACCCCATCAACACCCCCAATCTACACACCATTAACACCCCCAATCTACACCCCACGAACACTCCCAATCTACACCCCACCAACACCCGAATCTACACCCCATCAACACACACAATCTACACCCCATCAACACCCCCAATCTATACCCCAGCAACACCCCCAATCTACACGCCACCAACACCCCCAATCTACACGGCATCAACCCCCCAATCTATACCCCATCAATACCCCAAATCTACACCCCACCAACACCCCAATCTACACCCCATCAACAACCCCCAATCTACACCCCACCAACACCCCAATCTACACCCCACGAACACTCCCAATCTACACCCCACCAACACCCGAATCTACACCCCATTAGCACACACAATCTACACCCCATCAACACCCCCAATCTATACCCCAGCAACACCCCCAATCTACACGCCACCAACACCCCCAATCTACACGGCATCAACACCCCAATCGACACCCCATCAACACCCCCAATCTACACCCCATGAACACCCCCAATCTACGCCCCAACAACTCCCCCAATCTACACCCCATCAACACTCCAATCTATACCCCATCAACACCGCATCAACACCCCCAATCTATACCTCATCAATACTCCAAATCTACACCCCAGCAACACCCCATCAACACCCCAATCTATACCCCATCAACACTCCAATCAATACCTCGTCAATACCCAAATCTACACCCCAGCAACACCCCATCAACACCCCAATCTATACCCCATCAAAACCTCAACACGCCAATCTACACCCCATCAACACCCCAATATATACCCCATCAACACCCCCAATCTGAACCTCATCAACACCCCAATCTCACCCCATCAGCACCCCATCAATACCCCAATCTATACCCCATCAACACCCCAATCTATAACTCATCAACACCGTAATCTATACCCCTTCAACACCCCAATCTACACCCCATCAACACCCAAATCTATACCACATGAACACCCCAATTTATACCCCTTCAACATCCCAATCTACACCCCATCAACACCCCAATCTATACCCCATCAACACCCCATCAACACCCCAATCTACACCCCATCAACACCCCCCAATCTACACCCCACCAACACCCCAATCTACACCCCACGAACGCTCCCAATCTACACCACACCAACACCCCAATCTACACCCGATCAACACACATAATCTACACCCCATCAACACCCCCAATCTATACCCCATCAACACCCCAATCTACGCCCCATCAACACCCCCAATCTATACCCCATCAACGCCACAATCTATACCTCATCAACATCACAATCTACACCCCAGCAACACCCCCAATCTACACCCCAGCAAAACCCCCAATCTACACCCCATCAACACCCCAATCTATACCTCATCACCACCCCCAATCTATACCTCATCAACACCCCCAATCTACACCCTATCAACACTCCAATCTATACCCCATCATCACCCCCCAATCTATACCCCATCAACACTCCCAATCTATACCCCATCAACACCCTCAATCACACCCCCAATCTACACCCCACCCACACCCCAATCTATACCCCATCAACACCCCCAATCTACACCACATCAACACCCCCAATCTACACCCCATCAACACCCCCCAATCTATACCCCATCAACACTCCTAATCTATACCCCATCAACACCCCAATCTACACACCATCAACACCCCAATCTACACACCATCAACACCCCAATCTACACCCCATCAACACACCCAATCTACACACCATCAACACACCCAATCTACACCCCATCAACACCCCCAATCTACGCCCCACCAACTCCCCCAATCTACACACCATCAACACTCCAATCTATACCCCATCAACACCGCATCAACACCCCCAATCTATACCTCATCAATACTCCAAATCTACACCCCAGCAACACCCCATCAACACCCCAATCTATACCCCATCAACACTCCAATCAATACCTCGTCAATACCCAAATCTACACCCCATCAACACCCCAATCTATACCCCATCAAAACCTCAACACGCCAATCTACACCCCATCAACACCCCAATATATACCCCATCAACACCCCCAATCTATACCTCATCAACACCCCAATCTCACCCCATCAGCACCCCATCAATACCCCAATCTATACCCCATCAACACCCCAATCTATAACTCATCAACACCGTAATCTATACCCCTTCAACACCCCAATCTACACCCCATCAACACCCAAATCTATACCACATGAACACCCCAATTTATACCCCTTCAACATCCCAATCTACACCCCATCAACACCCCAATCTATACCCCATCAACACCCCATCAACACCCCAATCTACACCCCATCAACACCCCAATCTACACCCCATCAACAACCCCCAATCTACACCCCACCAACACCCCAATCTACACCCCACGAACACTCCCAATCTACACCACACCAACACCCCAATCTACACCCGATCAACACACACAATCTACACCCCATCAACACCCCCAATCTACACACCATTAACACCCCCAATCTATACCCCATCAACATCCCAATCTACACCCCGTCAACACCCCAAACTACACCACATCAACACCCCCAATCTATACCCCATCAACACCCCAATCTACGCCCCATCAACACCCCCAATCTATACCCCATCAACGCCACAATCTATACCTCATCAACATCACAATCTACACCCCAGCAACACCCCCAATCTACACCCCAGCAAAACCCCCAATCTACACCCCATCAACACCCCAATCTATACCTCATCACCACCCCCAATCTATACCTCATCAACACCCCCAATCTACACCCTATCAACACTCCAATCTATACCCCATCAACACCCCCCAATCTATACCCCATCAACACTCCCAATCTATACCCCATCAACACTCCCAATCTATACCCCATCAACACCCTCAATCACACCCCCAATCTACACCCCACCCACACCCCAATCTATACCCCATCAACACCCCCAATCTACACCACATCAACACCCCCAATCTACACCCCATCAACACCCCCCAATCTATACCCCATCAACACTCCCAATCTATACCCCATCAGCACCCTCAATCACACCCCCAATCTACACCCCACCCACACCCCAATCTATACCCCATCAACACCCCCAATCTACACCACATCAACACCCCCAATCTACACCCCATCAACACCCCCCAATCTATACCCCATCAACACTCCTAATCTATACCCCATCAACACCCCAATCTACACACCATCAACACCCCAATCTACACCCCATCAACACACCCAATCTATACCCCACCAACAACCCAATCTACACACCATCAACACCCCCAATCTATATCCCATCTACACCCCAATCTACACCCCATCAACAACCTCAATCACACCCTCAATCACACCCCCAATCTACACCCCACCCACACCCCAATCTATACCCCATCAACACCCCCAATCTACACACCATCAACACCCCCAATCTACACCCCATCAACACCCCCCAATCTATACCCCATCAACACTCCTAATCAATACCCCATCAACACACCCAATCTACACACCATCAACACACCCAATCTACACCCCATCAACACCCCCAATCTACACCCCATTAACACCCCTAATCTATACCCCAC
Organism: Chiloscyllium punctatum; assembly: GCF_047496795.1. NCBI lineage: Eukaryota > Metazoa > Chordata > Chondrichthyes > Orectolobiformes > Hemiscylliidae > Chiloscyllium > Chiloscyllium punctatum. Next base: position 32,747,176 of record NC_092789.1, on the reverse strand, counting down.
CAACACCCCAATCTACACCCCATCAACACCCCCAATCTACACCCCATTAACACCCCAATCTACACCCCATCAACACCCACAATCTACACCCCACCAACACCCCCAAACTACACGCCACCAACACCCCCAATCTACACGGCATCAACACCCCAATCTACACCCCATCAACACCCTCAATCACACCCTCAATCACACCCCCAATCTACACCCCACCCACACCCCAATCTATACCCCATCAACACCCCCAATCTACGCCCCATCAACACCCCCAATCTATACCCCATCAACGCCACAATCTATACCTCATCAACATCACAATCTACACCCCAGCAACACCCCCAATCTACACCCCAGCAAAACCCCCAATCTACACCCCATCAACACCCCAATCTATACCTCATCACCACCCCCAATCTATACCTCATCAACACCCCCAATCTACACCCTATCAACACTCCAATCTATACCCCATCAACACCCCCCAATCTATACCCCATCAACACTCCCAATCTATACCCCATCAACACCCTCAATCACACACCCAATCTACACCCCACCCACACCCCAATCTATACCCCATCAACACCCCCAATCTACACCACATCAACACCCCCAATCTACACCCCATCAACACCCCCCAATCTATACCCCATCAACACTCCTAATCTATACCCCATCAACACCCCAATCTACACACCATCAACACCCCCAATCTACACCCCATTAACACCCCTAATCTATACCCCACCAACAACCCAATCTACACACCATCAACACCCCCAATCTATATCCCATCAACACCCCAATCTACACCCCATCAACAACCTCAATCACACCCTCAATCACACCCCCAATCTACACCCCACCCACACCCCAATCTATACCCCATCAACACCCCCAATCTACACACCATCAACACACCCAATCTACACCCCATCAACACCCCCAATCTACACCCCATTAACACCCCTAATCTATACCCCACCAACACCCCAATCTACACCCCATCAACACCCCCAATCTACACCCCATTAACACCCCAATCTACACCCCATCAACACCCACAATCTACACCCCACCAACACCCCCAAACTACACGCCACCAACACCCCCAATCTACACGGCATCAACACCCCAATCTACACCCCATCAACACCCTCAATCACACCCTCAATCACACCCCCAATCTACACCCCACCCACACCCCAATCTATACCCCATCAACACCCCCAATCTACACCCCACCCACACCCCAATCTATACCCCATCAACACCCCCAATCTACACCCCATCAACACCCCCAATCTACACCCCATCAACACCCCCAATCTACACACCATCAACACCCCCAATCTACACCCCATTAACACCCCAATCTACACCCCATCAACACCCACAATCTACACCCCACCAACACCCCCAATCTACATGCCATCAACACCCCCAATCTATACCCCATCAACACCCCAATCTACACCACATCAACACCCCCAATCTACACACCATTAACACCCCAATCTATACCCCATCCACATCCCAATCTACACCCCGTCAACACCCCAAACTACACCCCATCAACACCCCCAATCTATACCTCATCAACACCACAATCTATACCTCATCAACATCACAATCTACACCCCAGCAACACCAATAATCTACACCCCAGCAAAACCCCCAATCTACACCCCGTCAACACGCCAAACTACACCCCATCAACACCCCCAATCTATACCTCATCAACACCACAATCTATACCCCATCAACACCCCAATCTACACCAAATCAACACCCCCAATCTACACCCCATCAACACCCCCAATCTACACACCATTAACACCCCAATCTATACCCCATCAACATCCCAATCTACACCCCGTCAACACCCCAAACTACACCCCATCAACACCCCCAATCTATACCTCATCAACACCACAATCTATACCTCATCAACATCACAATCAATACCTCATCAACATCACAATCTACACCCCAGCAACACCCCTAATCTACACCCCAGCAAAACCCCCAATCTACACCCCATCAACACCCCAATCTATACCTCATCAACACCCCTAATCTACACCCCAGCAAAACCCCCAATCTACACCCCATCAACACCCCTAATCTACATCCCATCAACACCCCAATCTACACCCCATCAACACACTCAATCACACCCTCAATCACACCCCCAATCTACACCCCACCCACACCCCAATCTATACCCCATCAACACCCCCAATCTACACCACATCAACACCTCCCAATCTATACCCCATCAACACTCCCAATCTATACCCCATCAACACCCCAATCTACACACCATCAACACCCCAATCTACACCCCATCAACACACCCAATCTACACCCCATCAACACACCCAATCTACACCCCATCAACACCCCCAATCTACACGCCACCAAAACCCCCAATCTACACGGCATGAACCCCCCAATCTACACCCCATCAACACCCCCAATCTACGCCCCACCAACACCCCTAATCTACACCGCATCAACACCCCCAATCTACATTCCATTAACAGCCCAATCAAAACGCCACCAACACCCCCAATCTACACGGCATGAACCCCCCAATCTACACCCCATCAACACCCCCAATCTACGCCCCACCAACACCCCTAATCTACACCGCATCAACACCCCCAATCTACACCCCACCCACACCCCAATCTACACCCCATCAACATCCCCAATCTACACCCCATCAACACCCCCCAATCTATACCCCATCAATGCTCCCAATCTACACCACATCAACACCCCAAGCTACACCCCATCAACAACCCCAATCTACACCCCATCAACACTCCAATCTATACCCCATCAACACCTCAAGCTACACCCCATCAACACCCCCAATCTACACCCCAATCAACACCCCCAATCTACACCCCACCAACACCCCCAATCTACACCGCATCAACACCTCAATCTATACCCCATCAACACCCCCAATCTACATCCCATCAACACCCCAATCTACACCCCATCAACACCCTCAATCACACCCTCAATCACACCCCCAATATACACCCCACCCACACCCCAATCTACACCCCATCAACACCTCCAATCTACACCCCATAAACAACCCCAATCGACACACCATCAACACCCCCAAATCTATACCCCATCAACACCCCAATCTACACACCATCAACACCTCAATCTACACCCCATCAACACCCCCAATCTATACCCCATCAACACCCCAATCAACACACCATCAACACCTCAATCTATACCCCATCAACACCCCCAATCTATACCCCATCAACACCCCCAATCTACACCCCATCAACACCCCCAATCTACACCCCATCAACACCCCCAATCTACACACCATCAACACCCCCAATCTACACCCCATCAACACCCCCAATCTACACGCCATCAACACCCGCAATCCATACCCCATCAACACCCCAATCTACACCACATCAACACCCACAATCTACACCCCATCAACACCCCCAATCTACACACCATTAACACCCCCAATCTACACCCCACGAACACTCCCAATCTACACCCCACCAACACCCGAATCTACACCCCATCAACACACACAATCTACACCCCATCAACACCCCCAATCTACACCCCACCAACACCCCAATCTACACCCCATCAACAACCCCCAATCTACACCCCACCAACACCCCAATCTACACCCCACGAACACTCCCAATCTACACCCCACCAACACCCGAATCTACACCCCATTAGCACACACAATCTACACCCCATCAACACCCCCAATCTATACCCCAGCAACACCCCCAATCTACACGCCACCAACACCCCCAATCGACACGGCATCAACACCCCAATCGACACCCCATCAACACCCCCAATCTACACCCCATGAACACCCCCAATCTACGCCCCACCAACTCCCCCAATCTACACCCCATCAACACTCCAATCTATACCCCATCAACACCGCATCAACACCCCCAATCTATACCTCATCAATACTCCAAATCTACACCCCAGCAACACCCCATCAACACCCCAATCTATACCCCATCAACACTCCAATCAATACCTCGTCAATACCCAAATCTACACCCCAGCAACACCCCATCAACACCCCAATCTATACCCCATCAAAACCTCAACACGCCAATCTATACCCCATCAACACCCCAATCTATAACTCATCAACACCGTAATCTATACCCCTTCAACACCCCAATCTACACCCCATCAACACCCAAATCTATACCACATGAACACCCCAATTTATACCCCTTCAACATCCCAATCTACACCCCATCAACACCCCAATCTATACCCCATCAACACCCCATCAACACCCCAATCTACACCCCATCAACACCCCCCAATCTACACCCCACCAACACCCCAATCTATACCCCACGAACGCTCCCAATCTACACCACACCAACACCCCAATCTACACCCGATCAACACACACAATCTACACCGCATCAACACCCCCAATCTACATTCCATTAACAGCCCAATCAAAACGCCACCAACACCCCCAATCTACACCCCATCAACACCCCCAATCTACAACCCATCAACACCCCCAATCTACACGCCACCAACACCCCCAATCTACACGGCATGAACCCCCCAATCTACACCCCATCAACACCCCCAATCTACGCCCCACCAACACCCCTAATCTACACCGCATCAACACCCCCAATCTACATTCCATTAACAGCCCAATCAAAACGCCACCAACACCCCCAATCTACACGGCATGAACCCCCCAAGCTACACCCCATCAACACCCCCAATCTACGCCCCACCAACACCCCTAATCTACACCGCATCAACACCCCCAATCTACACCCCATCAACACCCCCCAATCTATACCCCATCAACACCCCCAATCTACAACCCATCAACACCCCCAAGCTACACCCCATCAACAACCCCAATCTACACCCATCAACACTCCAATCTATACCCCATCAACACCTCAAGCTACACCCCATCAACACCCCCAATCTACACCCCATCAACACCCCCAATCTACACCCCATCAACACCCCCAATCTACACCCCATCAACACCTCAATTTATACCCCATCAACACCCCCAATCTACATCCCATCAACACCCCAATCTACACCCCATCAACACCCTCAATCACACCCTCAATCACACCCCCAATATACACCCCACCCACACCCCAATCTACACCCCATCAACACCTCCAATCTACACCCCATAAACAACCCCAATCGACACACCATCAACACCCCCAAATCTATACCCCATCAACACCCCAATCTACACACCATCAACACCTCAATCTACACCCCATCAACAACCCCAATCTATACCCCATCAACACCCCAATCAACACACCATCAACACCTCAATCTATACCCCATCAACACCCCCAATCTATACCCCATCAACACCCCCAATCTACACCCCATCAACACCCCCATTCTACACCCCATCAACACCCCCAATCTACACACCATGAACACCCCCAATCTACACGCCATCAACACCCCCAATCTATACCCCATCAACACCCCAATCTACACCACATCAACACCCACAATCTACACCCCATCAACACCCCCAATCTACACACCATTAACACCCCCAATCTACACCCCATCAACGCCCCCAATCTACACACCATTAACACCCCCAATCTACACCCCACCAACACCCGAATCTACACCCCATCAACACACACAATCTACACCCCATCAACACCCCCAATCTATACCCCAGCAACACCCCCAATCTACACGCCACCAACACCCCCAATCTACACGGCATCAACCCCCCAATCTATACCCCATCAATACCCCCAATCTACACCCCACCAACACCCCAATCTACACCCCATCAACAACCCCCAATCTACACCCCACCAACACCCCAATCTACACCCCACGAACACTCCCAATCTACACCCCACCAACACCCGAATCTACACCCCATTAGCACACACAATCTACACCCCATCAACACCCCCAATCTATACCCCATCAACACCCCCAATCTACACGCCACCAACACCCCCAATCTACACGGCATCAACACCCCAATCGACACCCCATCAACACCCCCAATCTACACCCCATGAACACCCCCAATCTACGCCCCACCAACTCCCCCAATCTACACCCCATCAACACTCCAATCTATACCCCATCAACACCGCATCAACACCCCCAATCTATACCTCATCAATACTCCAAATCTACACCCCAGCAACACCCCATCAACACCCCAATCTATACCCCATCAACACTCCAATCAATACCTCGTCAATACCCAAATCTACACCCCAGCAACACCCCATCAACACCCCAATCTATACCCCATCAAAACCTCAACACGCCAATCTACACCCCATCAACACCCCAATATATACCCCATCAACACCCCCAATCTGTACCTCATCAACACCCCAATCTCACCCCATCAGCACCCCATCAATACCCCAATCTATACCCCATCAACACCCCAATCTATAACTCATCAACACCGTAATCTATACCCCTTCAACACCCCAATCTACACCCCATCAACACCCAAATCTATACCACATGAACACCCCAATTTATACCCCTTCAACATCCCAATCTACACCCCATCAACACCCCAATCTATACCCCATCAACACCCCATCAACACCCCAATCTACACCCCATCAACACCCCCCAATCTACACCCCACCAACACCCCAATCTACACCCCACGAATGCTCCCAATCTACACCACACCAACACCCCAATCCACACCCGATCAACACACACAATCTACACCCCATCAACACCCCCAATCTACACACCATTAACACCCCCAATCTATACCCCATCAACATCCCAATCTACACCCCGTCAACACCCCAAACTACACCACATCAACACCCCCAATCTATACCCCATCAACACCCCAATCTACGCCCCATCAACACCCCCAATCTATACCCCATCAACGCCACAATCTATACCTCATCAACATCACAATCTACACCCCAGCAACACCCCCAATCTACACCCCAGCAAAACCCCCAATCTACACCCCATCAACACCCCAATCTATACCTCATCACCACCCCCAATCTATACCTCATCAACACCCCCAATCTACACCCTATCAACACTCCAATCTATACCCCATCAACACCCCCCAATCTATACCCCATCAACACTCCCAATCTATACCCCATCAACACCCTCAATCACACCCCCAATCTACACCCCACCCACACCCCAATCTACACCCCATCAACACCCCCAATCTACACCACATCAACACCCCCAATCTACACCCCATCAACACACCCAATCTACACCCCATCAACACACCCAATCTACACCCCATCAACACCCCCAATCTACACACCATCAACACCCCCAATCTACACCCCATTAACACCCCTAATCTATACCCCACCAACAACCCAATCTACACACCATCAACACCCCCAATCTATATCCCATCAACACCCCAATCTACACCACATCAACAACCTCAATCACACCCTCAATCACACCCCCAATCTACACCCCACCCACACCCCAATCTATACCCCAACAACACCCCCAATCTACACCCCATCAACACCCCCAATCTACACCCCATCAACACCCCCCAATCTATACCCCATCAACACTCCTAATCTATACCCCATCAACACCCCAATCTACACACCATCAACACCCCAAACTACACCCCATCAACACACCCAATCTACACACCATCAACACCCCAAACTACACCCCATCAACACACCCAATCTACACACCATCAACACCCCCAATCTACACCCCATTAACACCCCTAATCTATACCCCACCAACAACCCAATCTACACACCATCAACACCCCCAATCTACATCCCATCAACACCCCAATCTACACCCCATCAACACCCTCAATCACACCCCCAATCTACACCCCACCCACACCCCAATCTATACCCCATCAACACCCCCCAATCTATACCCCATCAACACTCCTAATCTATACCCCATCAACACCCCAATCTACACACGATCAACACCCCAATCTACACCCCATCAACACACCCAATCTACACACCATCAACACAGCCAATCTACACCCCATCAACACCCCCAATCTACACCCCATTAACACCCCTAATCTATACCCCACCAACACCCCGGTCTACGCCCCATCAACACCCCCAATCTACACCCCATTAAAACCCCAATCTACACCCCATCAACACCCACAATCTACACACCACCAACACCCCCAATCTACACGCCACCAACACCCCCAATCTACACAGCATCAACACCCCAATCTACACCCCATCAACATCACAATCTATACCTCATCAACACCACAATCTACACCCCAGCAACACCCCAAATCTACACCCCAGCAAAACCCCCAATCTACACCCCATCAACACCCCAATCTATACCTCATCAACACCCCCAATCTACACCCCATCAACACTCCAATCTATACCCCATCAACAACGCATCAACACCCCCAATCTATACCTCATCAATACTCCAAATCTACACCCCAGCAACACCCCATCAACACCCCAATCTATACCCCATCAACACTCCAATCAATACCTCGTCAATACCCAAATCTACACCCCAGCAACACCCCATCAACACCCCAATCTATACCTCATCAACACCTCAACACGCCAATCTACACCCCATCAACACCCCAATATATACCCCATCAACACCCCCAATCTGTACCTCATCAACAACCCAATCTCACCCCATCAGCACCCCATCAATACCCCAATCTATACCCCATCAACACCCCAATCTATAACTCATCAACACCGTAATCTATACCCCTTCAACACCCCAATCGACACCCCATCAACACCCAAATCTATACCACATCAACACCCCAATTTATACCCCTTCAACATCCCAATCTACACCCCATCAACACCCCAATCTACACCCCATCAACACACACAATCTATACCCCATCAACACCCCCAATCTACACACCATTAACACCCCCAATCTATACCCCATCAACATCCCAATCTACACCCCGTCAACACCCCAAACTACACCCCATCAACACCCCCAATCTATACCCCATCAACATCACAATCTACACCCCATCAACACCCCCAATCTATACCCCATCAACACCCCCAATCTATACCCCATCAACACCCCGATCTACACCACATCAACACCCCCAATCTACACCCCAACAACACCCCCAATCTACACACCATTAACACCCCCAATCTATACCCCATCAACATCCCAATCTACACACCGTCAACACCCCAAACTACACCCCATCAACACCCCCAATCTATTCCCCATCAACACCCTATCTACACCCCATCAATACCCAATCTACACCCCATCAACACCCCCAATCTATACCCCATCAACACCACAATCTACACCCCAGCAACACCCCAAATCTACACCCCAGCAAAACCCCCAATCTACACCCCATCAACACCCCAATCTATACCTCATCAACACCCCCAATCTACACCCCATCAACACTCCAACCTATACCCCATCAACACCGCATCAACACCCCCAATCTATACCTCATCAATACTCCAAATCTACACCCCAGCAACACCCCATCAACACCCCAATCTATACCCCATCAACACTCCAATCAATACCTCGTCAATACCCAAATCTACACCCCAGCAACACCCCATCAACACCCCAATCTATACCCCATCAACACCTCAACACGCCAATCTACACCCCATCAACACCCCAATATATACCCCATCAACACCCCCAATCTGTACCTCATCAACACCCCAATCTCACCCCATCAGCACCGCATCAATACCCCAATCGATACCCCATCAACACCCCAATCTATAACTCATCAACACCGTAATCTATACCCCTTCAACACCCCAATCTACACCCCATCAACACCCAAATCTATACCACATCAACACCCCAATTTATACCCCTTCAACATCCCAATCTACACCCCATCAACACCCCAATCTATACCCCATCAACACCCCATCAACACCCCAATCTACATCCCATCAACACCCCCAATCGATACCTCATCAACACCCCAATCTACACCCAATCAACACCCCAAATCTATACCCCACCAACACCCCAATCTATACACCATCAACACCCCCAATCTACATCCCATCAACACCCCAATCTACACCCCATCAACACCCTCAATCACACCCTCAATCACACCCCCAATCTACACCCCACCCACACCCCAATCTATACCCCATCAACACCCCCAATCTACACCCCATCAATACCCCCAATCTACACCCCATCACCACCCCCCAATCTATACCCCATCAACACCCCAATCTACACCCTATCAACACACCCAATCTACACCCCATTAACACCCCTAATCTATACCCCACCAACACCCCAATCTACGCCCCATCAACACACCCAATCTACACACCCAATCTACACCCCATCAACACCCCCAATCTACACACCATCAACACCCCCAATCTACACCCCATTAACAACCCTAATCTATACCCCACCAACACCCCAATCTACGCCCCATCAACACCCCCAATCTATACCCCATTAACACCCCAATCTACACCCCATCAACACCCACAATCTACACGCCATCAACACCCCCAATCTACACACCACCAACACCCCCAATCTACACGGCATCAACACCCCAATCTACACCCCATCAACACCCCAATCTATACCCCATCAACACCCCAATCTACACCCCATCAACACCCCGAATCGATACCTCATCAACACCCCAATCTACACCCATCAACACCCCCAATCGATACCTCATCAACACCCCAATCTATACCCCATCAACAACCCCCAATCTACACCCCACCAACACCCCAATCTACACCCCACAAACACTCCCAATCTGCACCCCACCAACACCCCAATCTACACCCCATCAACACACACAATCTACACCCCATCAACACCCCCAATCTACACACCATCAACACCCCCAATCGATACCTCATCAACACCCCAATCTATACCCCATCAACAACCCCCAATCTACACCCCACCAACACCCCAATCTACACCCCACGAACACTCCCAATCTACACCCCATCAACACCCCAATCTATACCCCATCAACACCCCATCAACACCCCAATCTACACCCCATCAACACCCCCAATCTATACCTCATCAACACCCCAATCTACACCCCATCAACACCCCAATCTACACCCCATCAACAACCCCCAATCTACACCCCACCAACACCCCAATCTACACCCCATGAACACTCCCAATCTACACCCCACCAACACCCCAATCTACACCCCATCAACACACACAATCTACACCCCATCAACACCCCCAATCTACACACCATTAACACCCCCAATCTATACCCCATCAACATCCCAATCTACACCCCGTCAACACCCCAAACTACACCCCATCAACACCCCCAATCTATACCCCATCAACATCCCAATCTACACCCCATCAAAATCCCAATCTACACCCCATCAACACCCCCAATCGACACCCCATCAACACCACAATCTATACCTCATCAACATCACAATCTACAGCCCAGCAACACCCCCAATCTACACCCCATCAAAACCCGCAATCTACACCCCATCAACACCCCAATCTATACCTCATCAACACCCCATCAACACCACCAATCTATACCTCATCAATACCCCCAATCTACACACCAGCAACACCCCATCAACACCCCAATCTATACCTCATCAACACCCCCAATCTACAACCCATCAACACCCCAATCTATATTCCATCAACACTCCAATCAATACCTCGTCAATACCCCAATCTACACCCCATCAACACTCCAATCTATACCTCATCAACACCCCATCAACACCCCCAATCTATACCTCATCAATACCCCCAATCTACACACCAGCAACACCCCATCAACACCCCAATCTATACCTCATCAACATCCCCAATCTACAACCCATCAACACCCCAATCTATATTCCATCAACACTCCAATCAATACCTCGTCAATACCCAAATCTACATCCCAGCAACACCCCATCAACACCCCAATCTATACCCCATCAACACCTCAACACCCCAATTTATACCCCTTCAACACCCCAATCTACACCCCATCAACACCCCCAATCTATACCTCATCAACACCCCAATCTACACCCCATCAACACCCCAATCTACACCCCATCAACACCCCCAATCTATACCCCATCAATACCCCCAATCTACACCCCACCAACACCCCAATCTACACCCCATCAACAACCCCCAATCTACACCCCACCAACACCCCAATCTACACCCCATGAACACTCCCAATCTACACCCCACCAACACCCCAATCTACACCCCATCAACACACACAATCTACACCCCATCAACACCCCCAATCTACACACCATTAACACCCCCAATCTATACCCCATCAACATCCCAATCTACACCCCGTCAACACCCCAAACTACACCCCATCAACACCCCCAATCTATACCCCATCAACATCCCAATCTACACCCCATCAAAATCCCAATCTACACCCCATCAACACCCCCAATCGACACCCCATCAACACCACAATCTATACCTCATCAACATCACAATCTACAGCCCAGCAACACCCCCAATCTACACCCCATCAAAACCCGCAATCTACACCCCATCAACACCCCAATCTATACCTCATCAACAATCCAATCAATACCTCGTCAATACCCCAATCTACACCCCATCAACACTCCAATCTATACCTCATCAACACCCCATCAACACCCCCAATCTATACCTCATCAATACCCCCAATCTACACACCAGCAACACCCCATCAACACCCCAATCTATACCTCATCAACACCCCCAATCTACAACCCATCAACACCCCAATCTATATTCCATCAACACTCCAATCAATACCTCGTCAATACCCAAATCTACATCCCAGCAACACCCCATCAACACCCCAATCTATACCCCATCAACACCTCAACACCCCAATTTATACCCCTTCAACACCCCAATCTACACCCCATCAACACCCCAATCTATACCCCATCAACACCCCATCAACACCCCAATCTACACCCCATCAACACCCCCAATCTATACCTCATCAAGACCCCAATCTACACCCCATCAACACCCCAATCTACACCCCATCAACACCCCCAATCAATACCCCATCAATACCCCCAATCTACACCCCACCAACACCCCTAATCTACACCGCATCAACACCCCAATCTACACACCATCAACACCCTCAATCACACCCCCAATCTACACCCCACCCACACCCCAATCTATACCCCATCAACACCCCCAATCTACACCCCATCAACACCCCCAATCAACACCACATCAACACCCCCCAATCTATACCCCATCAACACTCCCTATCTATACCCCATCAACACCCCAATCTACACCCCATCAACACACCCAATCTACACCCCATATCTACACGCCATCAACAGCCCCAATCTACACACCATTAACACCCCTAATCTATACCCCACCAACACCCCGATCTACACCCCATCAACACCCCCAATCTACACGCCACCAACACCCCCAATCTACACGGCATCAACCCACCAATCTACACCCCATCAACACCCCAATCTACACCGCAACAACACCCCAATCTATACCCCATCAACACCCCAATCTACACCCCATCAACACACCCAATCTACACCCCATCAACACCCCCAATCTATACCCCATCAACACCCCAATCTACACCCCATCAACACCCCCAATCTACACACCATTAACACCCCTAATCGATACCCCACCAACACCCCGATCTACACCCCATCAACACCCCCAATCTACACCCCATTAACACCCCAATCTACACCCCATCAACACCCACAATCTACACCCCACCAACACCCCCAATCTACACGCCACCAACATCCCCAATCTACACGGCATCAACCCACCAATCTACTCCCCATCAACACCCCAATCTACACCGCAACAACACCCCAATCTACACCCCATCAACACCCTCAATCACACCGTCAATCACACCCCCAATAAACACCCCACCCACACCTCAATCTACACCCCATCAACACACCAATCTACACACCATCAACACCCCAATCTACACACCATCAACACCCCCAATCTACACCGCAACAACACCCCAATCTATACCCCATCAACAACCCAATCTACACCCCATCAACACCCCCAATCTATACCCCATCAACACCCCAATCTACACCCCATCAACACCCCCAATCTACACACCATTAACACCCCTAATCTATACCCCACCAACACCCCGATCTACACCCCATTAACACCCCCAATCTACACCCCATTAACACCCCAATCTACACCCCATCAAAACCCACAATCTACACCCCACCAACACCCCCAATCTCAACGCCACCAACACCTCCAATCTACACAGCATCAACCCACCAATCTACACCCCAACAACACCCCAATCTACACCGCAACAACACCCCAATCTACACCCCATCAACACCCTCAATCACACCCTCAATCACACCTCCAATAAACACCCCACCCACACCTCAATCTACACCCCATCAACACCCCAATCTACACGCCATCAACACCCCAATCTACACGCCATCAACACCCCCAATCTATACCCCATCAACACCCCCAATCTATACCCCATCAACACCCCGATCTACACCACATCAACACCCCAAACTACACCCCATCAACACCCCCAATCTATACCCCATCAACATCCCAATCTACACCCCATCAAAATCCCAATCTACACCCCATCAACACCCCCAATCGACACCCCATCAACACCACAATCTATACCTCATCAACATCACAATCTACAGCCCATCAACAACCCCCAATCTACACCCCACCAACACCCCAATCTACACCCCACGAACACTCCCAATCTACACCCCATCAACACCCCAATCTATACCCCATCAACACCCCAATCTACACCCCATCAACACCCCCAATCGATACCTCATCAACACCCCAATCTACACCCATCAACACCCCCAATCGATACCTCATCAACATCCCAATCTATACCCCATCAACAACCCCCAATCTACACCCCACCAACACCCCAATCTACACCCCACGAACACTTCCAATCTACACATCACCAACACCCCAATCTACACCCCATCAACACCCCCAATCTACACACCATCAACACCCCCAATCGATACCTCATCAACACCCCAATCTATACCCCATCAACAACCCCCAATCTACACCCCACCAACACCCCAATCTACACCCCACGAACACTCCCAATCTACACCCCATCAACACCCCAATCTATACCCCATCAACACCCCATCAACACCCCAATCTACACCCCATCAACACCCCCAATCTATACCTCATCAACACCCCAATCTACACCCCATCAACACCCCAATCTACACCCCATCAACACCCCAATCTACACCCCATCAACAACCCCCAATCTACACCCCACCAACACCCCAATCTACACCCCATGAACACTCCCAATCTACACCCCACCAACACCCCAATCTACACCCCATCAACACACACAATCTACACCCCATCAACACCCCCAATCTACACACCATTAACACCCCCAATCTATACCCCATCAACATCCCAATCTACACCCCGTCAACACCCCAAACTACACCCCATCAACACCCCCAATCTATACCCCATCAACATCCCAATCTACACCCCATCAAAATCCCAATCTACACCCCATCAACACCCCCAATCGACACCCCATCAACACCACAATCTATACCTCATCAACATCACAATCTACAGCCCAGCAACACCCCCAATCTACACCCCATCAAAACCCCCAATCTACACCCCACCAACACCCCCAATCTACACCCCATCAACACCCCCAATCTACATCCCATCAACACCCCAATCTATACCTCATCAACACCCCCAATCTATACCTCATCAACACCCCCAATCTACACCCCATCAACACTCCAATCTATACCCCATCAACACTGCATCAACACCCCCAATCTATACCTCATCAATACTCCAAATCTACACGCCAGCAACACCCCATCAACACCCCAATCTATACCCCATCAACAATCCAATCAATACCTCATCAATACCCCAATCTACACCCCATCAACACTCCAATCTATACCTCATCAACACCCCATCAACACCCCCAATCTATACCTCATCAATACCCCCAATCTACACACCAGCAACACCCCATCAACACCCCAATCTATACCTCATCAATACCCCCAATCTACACACCAGCAACACCCCATCAACAACCCAATCTATACCTCATCAACACCCCCAATCTACAACCCATCAACACCCCAATCTATATTCCATCAACACTCCAATCAATACCTCGTCAATACCCAAATCTACATCCCAGCAACACCCCATCAACACCCCAATCTATACCCCATCAACACCTCAACACCCCAATTTATACCCCTTCAACACCCCAATCTACACCCCATCAACACCCCAATCTATACCCCATCAATACCCCATCAACACCCCAATCTACACCCCATCAACACCCCAATCTACACCCCATCAACACCCCCAATCTATACCCCATCGATACCCCCAATCTACACCCCACCAATACCCCCAATCTACACCCCACCAACACCCCAATCTACACCCCATCAACAACACCCAATCTACACCCCACCAACACCCCAATCTACACCCCACGAACACTCCCAATCTACACTCCACCAACACCCCAATCTACACCCCATCAACACACACAATCTACACCCCACCAACACCCCCAATCTACACGCCACCAACACCCCCAATCTACAAGGCATCAACCCCCCAGTCGACACCC
Organism: Chiloscyllium punctatum; assembly: GCF_047496795.1. Taxonomy (NCBI): domain Eukaryota; kingdom Metazoa; phylum Chordata; class Chondrichthyes; order Orectolobiformes; family Hemiscylliidae; genus Chiloscyllium; species Chiloscyllium punctatum. The sequence goes on along the minus strand of NC_092789.1, from coordinate 32,730,306 downwards.
CATCAACAACCCCCAATCTACACCCCACCAACACCCCAATCTACACCCCACGAACACTCCCAATCTACACCCCATCAACACCCCAATCTATACCCCATCAACACCCCAATCTACACCCCATCAACACCCCCAATCTATACCTCATCAACACCCCAATCTACACCCCATCAACACCCCAATCTACACCCCATCAACACCCCAATCTACACCCCATCAACAACCCCCAATCTACACCCCACCAACACCCCAATCTACACCCCACGAACACTCCCAATCTACACCCCACCAACACCCCAATCTACACCCCATCAACACACACAATCTACACCCCATCAACACCCCCAATCTACACACCATTAACACCCCCAATCTATACCCCATCAACATCCCAATCTACACCCCGTCAACACCCCAAACTACACCCCATCAACACCCCCAATCTATACCCCATCAACATCCCAATCTACACCCCATCAAAATCCCAATCTACACCCCATCAACACCCCCAATCGACACCCCATCAACACCACAATCTATACCTCATCAACATCACAATCTACAGCCCAGCAACACCCCCAATCTACACCCCATCAAAACCCCCAATCTACACCCCACCAACACCCCCAATCTACACCCCATCAACACCCCCAATCTACATCCCATCAACACCCCAATCTATACCTCATCAACACCCCCAATCTATACCTCATCAACACCCACAATCTACACCCCATCAACACTCCAATCTATACCCCATCAACACTGCATCAACACCCCCAATCTATACCTCATCAATACTCCAAATCTACACGCCAGCAACACCCCATCAACACCCCAATCTATACCCCATCAACAATCCAATCAATACCTCATCAATACCCCAATCTACACCCCATCAACACTCCAATCTATACCTCATCAACACCCCATCAACACCCCCAATCTATACCTCATCAATACCCCCAATCTACACACCAGCAACACCCCATCAACACCCCAATCTATACCTCATCAATACCCCCAATCTACACACCAGCAACACCCCATCAACAACCCAATCTATACCTCATCAACACCCCCAATCTACAACCCATCAACACCCCAATCTATATTCCATCAACACTCCAATCAATACCTCGTCAATACCCAAATCTACATCCCAGCAACACCCCATCAACACCCCAATCTATACCCCATCAACACCTCAACACCCCAATTTATACCCCTTCAACACCCCAATCTACACCCCATCAACACCCCAATCTATACCCCATCAATACCCCATCAACACCCCAATCTACACCCCATCAACACCCCAATCTACACCCCATCAACACCCCCAATCTATACCCCATCAATACCCCCAATCTACACCCCACCAATACCCCCAATCTACACCCCACCAACACCCCAATCTACACCCCATCAACAACACCCAATCTACACCCCACCAACACCCCAATCTACACCCCACGAACACTCCCAATCTACACTCCACCAACACCCCAATCTACACCCCATCAACACACACAATCTACACCCCACCAACACCCCCAATCTACACGCCACCAACACCCCCAATCTACAAGGCATCAACCCCCCAATCGACACCCCATCAACACCCCCAATCTACACCCCATCAACATCCCCAATCTACGCCCCACCAACACCCCAATCTACACCGCATCAACACCCCAATCTACACCCCATCAACACCCTCAACCACACCCTCAATCACACCCCACCCACACCCCAATCTACACCCCATCAACATCCCCAATCTACACCCCATCAACACCCCCAATCTACACCACATCAACACCCCCCAATCTATACCCCATCAACACTCCCAATCTATACCCCATCAACACCCCAATCTACACGCCATCAACACCCCCAATCTACACCCCATCAACACCCCCAATCTACACCCCATCAACACACCCAATCTACACACCATCAACACACCCAATCTACACACCATCAACACACCCAATCTACACACCATCAACACCCCCAATCTACAACCCATCAACACCCCCAATCTACACCCCATCAACACCCCCAATCTATACCCCATCAACACCCCAATCTATACCCCATCAACACCCCCAATCTACACACCATTAACACCCCCAATCTATACCCCATCAACACCCCAATCTACACCCCATCAGCACCCCCAATCTACACACCATTAACACCCCCAATCTATCTCCCAACAACACCCCAATCTACACCCCATCAACACCCCAATCTACACCCCATTAACACCACAATCTACACCCCACCAACACCCCCAATCTACACGCCACCAACACCCCCAATCTACACGGCATCAACCCCCCAATCTACACCCCATCAACACCCCCAATCTACGCCCCACCAACACCCCCAATCAACACCGCAACAACACCCCAATCTACACCCCATCAACACCCCCAATCACACCCTCCAATCTACACCCCATCAACGCCCCCCAATCTACACCCCATCAATACCCCATCAACACTCCCAATCTACACCCCATCAACACCCCCCAAATCTATACCCCATCAACACCCTCAATCACACCCCATGAACACCGCCAATCTACACCCCATCAACACCCCCAATCTACACCCCATCAACACCTCCAACCTACACCCCATCAACACCTCATCAACACCCCCAATCTACACCCCATCAACACCCCCCAAATCTATACCCCATCAACACCCCAATCTACACGCCATGAACACCCCCAACCTACACACCAACAACATCCCAATCTACATCCCATCAAGACCTCAATCTACACCCCATCAACACCCTCAATCTACAGCCCATCAACACCCCCAATCTGTACCCCATCAACATAATCCCAATGAACACCCCATCAATACCCCTCTCTATACCCCATCCAGACACCCCCAATCTCCACAACATCAACACCCCGCAATCTACACCGCAGCAACATCCCAATTACACGCCCAATCTACACCCCATCTATACTCCATCAACACCCCAATCTATACCCCATCAACAACCTCCAATCTACACCCCATCAACACCCCCAATCTACACCCCATCAACACCCCCAATCTACACCCCATCAACACCTCAATCACACCCCAAGAACACCCCAACCTACACCCCATCAATACCCCAATCTACACCCCATCAACGCCCCCCAATCTACACCCCCAATCTACACCCCATCAACACTCCCAATCTACACCCCATCAACACCCCCCAAATCTATACCCCATCAACACCCTCAATCACACCCCATGAACACCGCCAATCTGCACCCCATCAACACCCCCAATCTACACCCCATCAACACCTCCAACCTACACCCCATCAACACCTCATCAACACCCCCAATCTACACCCCATCAACACCCCCCAAATCTATACCCCATCAACACCCCAATCTACACCCCATGAACACCCCCAACCTACACACCAACAACATCCCAATCTACACCCCATCAACACACACAATCTACACCCCATCAACACCCCCAATCTACACACCATCAACACCCCCAATCGATACCTCATCAACACCCCAATCTATACCCCATCAACAACCCCCAATCTACACCCCACCAACACCCCAATCTACACCCCACGAACACTCCCAATCTACACCCCATCAACACCCCAATCTATACCCCATCAACACCCCATCAACACCCCAATCTACACCCCATCAACACCCCCAATCTATACCTCATCAACACCCCAATCTACACCCCATCAACACCCCAATCTACACCCCATCAACACCCCCAATCTATACCCCATCAATACCCCCAATCTACACCCCACCAACACCCCAATCTACACCCCATCAACAACCCCCAATCTACACCCCACCAACACCCCAATCTACACCCCATGAACACTCCCAATCTACACCCCACCAACACCCCAATCTACACCCCATCAACACACACAATCTACACCCCATCAACACCCCCAATCTACACACCATTAACACCCCCAATCTATACCCCATCAACATCCCAATCTACACCCCGTCAACACCCCAAACTACACCCCATCAACACCCCCAATCTATACCCCATCAACATCCCAATCTACACCCCATCAAAATCCCAATCTACACCCCATCAACACCCCCAATCGACACCCCATCAACACCACAATCTATACCTCATCAACATCACAATCTACAGCCCAGCAACACCCCCAATCTACACCCCATCAAAACCCGCAATCTACACCCCATCAACACCCCAATCTATACCTCATCAACAATCCAATCAATACCTCGTCATTACCCCAATCTACACCCCATCAACACTCCAATCTATACCTCAACAACACCCCATCAACACCCCCAATCTATACCTCATCAATACCCCCAATCTACACACCAGCAACACCCCATCAACACCCCAATCTATACCTCATCAACACCCCCAATCTACAACCCATCAACACCCCAATCTATATTCCATCAACACTCCAATCAATACCTCGTCAATACCCAAATCTACATCCCAGCAACACCCCATCAACACCCCAATCTATACCCCATCAACACCTCAACACCCCAATTTATACCCCTTCAACACCCCAATCTACACCCCATCAACACCCCAATCTATACCCCATCAACACCCCATCAACACCCCAATCTACACCCCATCAACACCCCCAATCTATACCTCATCAAGACCCCAATCTACACCCCATCAACACCCCAATCTACACCCCATCAACACCCCCAATCTATACCCCATCAATACCCCCAATCTACACCCCACCAACACCCCTAATCTACACCGCATCAACACCCCAATCTACACACCATCAACACCCTCAATCACACCCCCAATCTACACCCCACCCACACCCCAATCTATACCCCATCAACACCCCCAATCTACACCCCATCAACACCCCCAATCAACACCACATCAACACCCCCCAATCTATACCCCATCAACACTCCCTATCTATACCCCATCAACACCCCAATCTACACCCCATCAACACACCCAATCTACACCCCATCCACACCCCCAATCTACACGCCATCAACAGCCCCAATCTACACACCATTAACACCCCTAATCTATACCCCACCAACACCCCGATCTACACCCCATCAACACCCCCAATCTACACGCCACCAACACCCCCAATCTACACGGCATCAACCCACCAATCTACACCCCATCAACACCCCAATCTACACCGCAACAACACCCCAATCTATACCCCATCAACACCCCAATCTACACCCCATCAACACACCCAATCTACACCCCATCAACACCCCCAATCTATACCCCATCAACACCCCAATCTACACCCCATCAACACCCCCAATCTACACACCATTAACACCCCTAATCGATACCCCACCAACACCCCGATCTACACCCCATCAACACCCCCAATCTACACCCCATTAACACCCCAATCTACACCCCATCAACACCCACAATCTACACCCCACCAACACCCCCAATCTACACGCCACCAAAATCCCCAATCTACACGGCATCAACCCACCAATCTACTCCCCATCAACACCCCAATCTACACCGCAACAACACCCCAATCTACACCCCATCAACACCCTCAATCACACCGTCAATCACACCCCCAATAAACACCCCACCCACACCTCAATCTACACCCCATCAACACACCAATCTACACACCATCAACACCCCAATCTACACACCATCAACACCCCCAATCTACACCGCAACAACACCCCAATCTATACCCCATCAACAACCCAATCTACACCCCATCAACACCCCCAATCTATACCCCATCAACACCCCAATCTACACCCCATCAACACCCCCAATCTACACACCATTAACACCCCTAATCTATACCCCACCAACACCCCGATCTACACCCCATTAACAACCCCAATCTACACCCCATTAACACCCCAATCTACACCCCACCAAAACCCACAATCTACACCCCACCAACACCCCCAATCTCAACGCCACCAACACCTCCAATCTACACAGCATCAACCCACCAATCTACACCCCAACAACACCCCAATCTACACCGCAACAACACCCCAATCTACACCCCATCAACACCCTCAATCACACCCTCAATCACACCTCCAATAAACACCCCACCCACACCTCAATCTACACCCCATCAACACCCCAATCTACACGCCATCAACACCCCAATCTACACGCCATCAACACCCCCAATCTATACCCCATCAACACCCCGATCTACACCACATCAACACCCCAAACGACACCCCATCAACACCCCCAATCTATACCCCATCAACATCCCAATCTACACCCCATCAAAATCCCAATCTACACCCCATCAACACCCCCAATCGACACCCCATCAACACCACAATCTATACCTCATCAACATCACAATCTACAGCCCATCAACAACCCCCAATCTACACCCCACCAACACCCCAATCTACACCCCACGAACACTCCCAATCTACACCCCATCAACACCCCAATCTATACCCCATCAACACCCCAATCTACACCCCATCAACACCCCCAATCGATACCTCATCAACACCCCAATCTACACCCATCAACACCCCCAATCGATACCTCATCAACATCCCAATCTATACCCCATCAACAACCCCCAATCTACACCCCACCAACACCCCAATCTACACCCCACGAACACTTCCAATCTACACATCACCAACACCCCAATCTACACCCCATCAACACCCCCAATCTACACACCATCAACACCCCCAATCGATACCTCATCAACACCCCAATCTATACCCCATCAACAACCCCCAATCTACACCCCACCAACACCCCAATCTACACCCCACGAACACTCCCAATCTACACCCCATCAACACCCCAATCTATACCCCATCAACACCCCATCAACACCCCAATCTACACCCCATCAACACCCCCAATCTATACCTCATCAACACCCCAATCTACACCCCATCAACACCCCAATCTACACCCCATCAACACCCCAATCTACACCCCATCAACAACCCCCAATCTACACCCCACCAACACCCCAATCTACACCCCACGAACACTCCCAATCTACACCCCACCAACACCCCAATCTACACCCCATCAACACACACAATCTACACCCCATCAACACCCCCAATCTACACACCATTAACAACCCCAATCTATACCCCATCAACATCCCAATCTACACCCCGTCAACACCCCAAACTACACCCCATCAACACCCCCAATCTATACCCCATCAACATCCCAATCTACACCCCATCAAAATCCCAATCTACACCCCATCAACACCCCCAATCGACACCCCATCAACACCACAATCTATACCTCATCAACATCACAATCTACAGCCCAGCAACACCCCCAATCTACACCCCATCAAAACCCCCAATCTACACCCCACCAACACCCCCAATCTACACCCCATCAACACCCCCAATCTACATCCCATCAACACCCCAATCTATACCTCATCAACACCCCCAATCTATACCTCATCAACACCCCCCATCTACACCCCATCAACACTCCAATCTATACCCCATCAACACTGCATCAACACCCCCAATCTATACCTCATCAATACTCCAAATCTACACGCCAGCAACACCCCATCAACACCCCAATCTATACCCCATCAACAATCCAATCAATACCTCATCAATACCCCAATCTACACCCCATCAACACTCCAATCTATACCTCATCAACACCCCATCAACACCCCCAATCTATACCTCATCAATACCCCCAATCTACACACCAGCAACACCCCATCAACACCCCAATCTATACCTCATCAATACCCCCAATCTACACACCAGCAACACCCCATCAACAACCCAATCTATACCTCATCAACACCCCCAATCTACAACCCATCAACACCCCAATCTATATTCCATCAACACTCCAATCAATACCTCGTCAATACCCAAATCTACATCCCAGCAACACCCCATCAACACCCCAATCTATACCCCATCAACACCTCAACACCCCAATTTATACCCCTTCAACACCCCAATCTACACCCCATCAACACCCCAATCTATACCCCATCAATACCCCATCAACACCCCAATCTACACCCCATCAACACCCCAATCTACACCCCATCAACACCCCCAATCTATACCCCATCAATACCCCCAATCTACACCCCACCAATACCCCCAATCTACACCCCACCAACACCCCAATCTACACCCCATCAACAACATCCAATCTACACCCCACCAACACCCCAATCTACACCCCACGAACACTCCCAATCTACACTCCACCAACACCCCAATCTACACCCCATCAACACACACAATCTACACCCCACCAACACCCCCAATCTACACGCCACCAACACCCCCAATCTACAAGGCATCAACACCCCAATCGACACCCCATCAACAACCCCCAATCTACACCCCACCAACACCCCAATCTACACCCCACGAACACTCCCAATCTACACCCCATCAACACCCCAATCTATACCCCATCAACACCCCAATCTACACCCCATCAACACCCCCAATCTATACCTCATCAACACCCCAATCTACACCCCATCAACACCCCAATCTACACCCCATCAACACCCCAATCTACACCCCATCAACAACCCCCAATCTACACCCCACCAACACCCCAATCTACACCCCACGAACACTCCCAATCTACACCCCACCAACACCCCAATCTACACCCCATCAACACACACAATCTACACCCCATCAACACCCCCAATCTACACACCATTAACACCCCCAATCTATACCCCATCAACATCCCAATCTACACCCCGTCAACACCCCAAACTACACCCCATCAACACCCCCAATCTATACCCCATCAACATCCCAATCTACACCCCATCAAAATCCCAATCTACACCCCATCAACACCCCCAATCGACACCCCATCAACACCACAATCTATACCTCATCAACATCACAATCTACAGCCCAGCAACACCCCCAATCTACACCCCATCAAAACCCCCAATCTACACCCCACCAACACCCCCAATCTACACCCCATCAACACCCCCAATCTACATCCCATCAACACCCCAATCTATACCTCATCAACACCCCCAATCTATACCTCATCAACACCCACAATCTACACCCCATCAACACTCCAATCTATACCCCATCAACACCGCATCAACACCCCCAATCTATACCTCATCAATACTCCAAATCTACACGCCAGCAACACCCCATCAACACCCCAATCTATACCCCATCAACAATCCAATCAATACCTCATCAATTCCCCAATCTACACCCCATCAACACTCCAATCTATACCTCATCAACACCCCATCAACACCCCCAATCTATACCTCATCAATACCCCCAATCTACACACCAGCAACACCCCATCAACACCCCAATCTATACCTCATCAATACCCCCAATCTACACACCAGCAACACCCCATCAACAACCCAATCTATACCTCATCAACACCCCCAATCTACAACCCATCAACACCCCAATCTATATTCCATCAACACTCCAATCAATACCTCGTCAATACCCAAATCTACATCCCAGCAACACCCCATCAACACCCCAATCTATACCCCATCAACACCTCAACACCCCAATTTATACCCCTTCAACACCCCAATCTACACCCCATCAACACCCCAATCTATACCCCATCAATACCCCATCAACACCCCAATCTACACCCCATCAACACCCCAATCTACACCCCATCAACACCCCCAATCTATACCCCATCAATACCCCCAATCTACACCCCACCAATACCCCCAATCTACACCCCACCAACACCCCAATCTACACCCCATCAACAACACCCAATCTACACCCCACCAACACCCCAATCTACACCCCACGAACACTCCCAATCTACACTGCACCAACACCCCAATCTACACCCCATCAACACACACAATCTACACCCCACCAACACCCCCAATCTACACGCCACCAACACCCCCAATCTACAAGGCATCAACCCCCCAATCGACACCCCATCAACACCCCCAATCTACACCCCATCAACATCCCCAATCTACGCCCCACCAACACCCCAATCTACACCGCATCAACACCCCAATCTACACCCCATCAACACCCTCAACCACACCCTCAATCACACCCCACCCACACCCCAATCTACACCCCATCAACATCCCCAATCTACACCCCATCAACACCCCCAATCTACACCACATCAACACCCCCCAATCTATACCCCATCAACACTCCCAATCTATACCCCATCAACACCCCAATCTACACGCCATCAACACCCCCAATCTACACCCCATCAACACCCCCAATCTACACCCCATCAACACACCCAATCTACACACCATCAACACACCCAATCTACACACCATCAACACCCCCAATCTACACACCATTAACACCCCCAATCTATACCCCATCAACACCCCAATCTATACCCCATCAACACCCCCAATCTACACACCATTAACACCCCCAATCTATACCCCATCAACACCCCAATCTACACCCCATCAGCACCCCCAATCTACACACCATTAACACCCCCAATCTATCTCCCAACAACACCCCAATCTACACCCCATCAACACCCCAATCTACACCCCATTAACACCACAATCTACACCCCACCAACACCCCCAATCTACACGCCACCAACACCCCCAATCTACACGGCATCAACCCCCCAATCTACACCCCATCAACACCCCCAATCTACGCCCCACCAACACCCCCAATCTACACCGCAACAACACCCCAATCTACACCCCATCAACACCCCCAATCACACCCTCCAATCTACACCCCATCAACGCCCCCCAATCTACACCCCATCAATACCCCATCAACACTCCCAATCTACACCCCATCAACACCCCCCAAATCTATACCCCATCAACACCCTCAATCACACCCCATGAACACCGCCAATCTACACCCCATCAACACCCCCAATCTACACCCCATCAACACCTCCAACCTACACCCCATCAACACCTCATCAACACCCCCAATCTACACCCCATCAACACCCCCCAAATCTATACCCCATCAACACCCCAATCTACACGCCATGAACACCCCCAACCTACACACCAACAACATCCCAATCTACATCCCATCAAGACCTCAATCTACACCCCATCAACACCCTCAATCTACAGCCCATCAACACCCCCAATCTGTACCCCATCAACATAATCCCAATGAACACCCCATCAATACCCCTCTCTATACCCCATCCAGACACCCCCAATCTCCACAACATCAACACCCCGCAATCTACACCGCAGCAACATCCCAATTACATGCCCAATCTACACCCCATCTATACTCCATCAACACCCCAATCTATACCCCATCAACAACCTCCAATCTACACCCCATCAACACCCCCAATCTACACCCCATCAACACCCCCAATCTACACCCCATCAACACCTCAATCACACCCCAAGAACACCCCAACCTACACCCCATCAATACCCCAATCTACACCCCATCAACGCCCCCCAATCTACACCCCCAATCTACACCCCATCAACACTCCCAATCTACACCCCATCAACACCCCCCAAATCTATACCCCATCAACACCCTCAATCACACCCCATGAACACCGCCAATCTACACCCCATCAACACCCCCAATCTACACCCCATCAACACCTCCAACCTACACCCCATCAACACCTCATCAACACCCCCAATCTACACCCCATCAACACCCCCCAAATCTATACCCCATCAACACCCCAATCTACACCCCATGAACACCCCCAACCTACACACCAACAACATCCCAATCTACATCCCATCAAGACCTCAATCTACACCCCATCAACACCCTCAATCTACAGCCCATCAACACCCCCAATCTGTACCCCATCAACATAATCCCAATCTACACCCCATCAATACCCCTCTCTATACCCCATCAACACACCCCAATCTACACCGCAGCAACATCCCAATCACACACCCAATCTATGCCCCATCAATACCCTAACCTACACCCCATCAATGCCCCCAATCTACACACTACCATACCCCATTAATACCCTAATCTATGCCCCATCAACATCCCGATCTACACACCATCAACACCCCAATCTATACCACATCCACAACCCCCAAATCTACACCCCTTCAATACCCTCAAATCTATACTCCATCAAGACACCCCCAATCTACACCACATCAAGCACCCCCAATCTACACCCAATCTACACCCCCAATTACACCCCCAGACACGCCCAATCTACACCCCATCTATACTCCATCAACACCCCAATCTATACCCCATCAACAACCTCCAATCTACACCCCATCAACACCCCCAATCTACACCCCATCAACACCCCCAATCTATACCTCATCAACACCCCCAATCTACACCCCATCAACACCCCCAATCTACACCCCATCAACACCCCATCAACACCTCAATCACACCCCAAGAACACCCCAACCTACAGCCCATCAATACCCCAATCTACACCCCATCAACACCCCCAATCTACACCCCATTAAGCACCCCCAATCTACACCCCATCTACACCCCCAATTACACCCCCATCTACACCCCATCTATACTCCATCAACACCCCAATCTATACCCCATCAACAACCTCCAATCTACACCCCAATCTACACCCCATCAACACCCCAATCTACACCCCATCAAGCACCCCCAATCTACACCCCATCTACACCCCCAATTACACCCCCAATCAGACACGCCCAATCTACACCCCATCTATACTCCATCAACACCCCAATCTATACCCCATCAACAACCTCCAATTTACACCTCCAATCTACACACCAACAACACCCCAATCTGTACCCCATCAACACCTCAATCTACCTCATCAATCCCCAATCTACACCCCTTTAACACCCCCAATCTATACCCCATCAACAACCCCCAATCTACACCCCATCAACACCCCAATCTACACCCCATTAACACCCCCAATCTATACCCCATCAACAACCCCCAATCTACACCCCATCAACACCCCCAATCTATACCCCATCAACAACCCCCAATCTACACCCCATCAACACCCCAATCTACACCCCATTAACACCCCCAATCTACACCCCATCAACACCCCAATCTACACCCCATTAACACCCCCAATCTATACCCCATCAACAACCCCCAATCTACACCCCATCAACACCCCAATCTACACCCCATTAACACCCCCAATCTGTACCCCAACAACACCCTCAATCTACACCCAATCAATACCCCATTCACGCCCCCAATCTGTACCCCATCAACATACCCCCAATCTACACCCCATCAATACCCCTATCTCTATCCCATCAACACCCCAATCTACACCCCAGCAACACCACTGATCCCATCCCCAATCGATACCCCATCAATACCCCAATCTATACCCCATCAACACCCCCAATCACATCACCAATCTACACCCCATCAACACCCCATCAATATCCTAATCTATGCCCCATCAACATCCCAATCTACACCCCATCAACACCCCAATCTATACCCCATCAACACCCCCAATCACACCTTCCAATCTACACCCCATCAACACCCCCCAATCTACACCCCATCAACACCCCAATCTATACCCCATCAACACCTCCAATCACACCCTCCAATCTACACCCCATCAACGCCCCCCAATCTACACCCCATCAATACCCCAATCTATGCCCCATCAACAACCCAATCTACACTCCATCCACACCCCAATCTACACCCCATCAACACCCTCCAATTTACACCCCATCAATACCCCAATCTATACCCCATCAACACCCCAATCTACACCCCAGCAACACCACTGATCACATCCCCAATCTACACCCCATCAACACCCCAATCTACACCCCATCAACACCCTCCAATCTACACCCCATCAATACCCCAATCTATACCCCCATCAACACCCCCAATCTATACCCCATCAACACCCCAATCTACACCCCAGCCACACCACTGATCACATCCCCAATCTATATCCCATCAATACCCAAATCTATACCCCATCAACACCCCATCAATACCCTAATCTATGCCCTATCAACATCCCAATCTATACCCCATCAACACCCCCAATCACACCCTCCAATCTACACCCCATCAACAGCCCCAATCTACACCCCATCAACACCCCCCAATCTACACTCCATCAATACCCTAATCCATGCCCCATCAACACCCCAATCTCACCGTATCAACACTCCTCATCACGCCCACAATCTAGACCCCAACACCAATATCACGCCCACAATCTATACCCTCTCAATACCCCATCACCCCCATCAGCCCCCTATTCTATACCCCATCAACACCCCCAATCTATACATCATTACCACTCCCCATCTACCCCCAATCTATATCCCATCTACTCCCCCAGTTTAACCCCATCTAGACCCCATCTCCCCAATCTATACCTCATCAACATCCCAATCTAGCCCCCAATCTATGCCCCATCTACACCCCAAACTATACCACATCAACACCCCATTTACGCCCACTCAATACCCCAGCAACCCCCTTCCCATCTACACACCAATCTATACCATATCAATAACCCAATCTACACCCCATCAACACCCCTAAATTCCCCAAAGCGTATCCCATCAACACGAACTCCCATCTATATCCCATCAACATCACTAAACTACCCCCAATCCATATCTCATCAACATCTATGCCAATCTATAGCCCACCAACACCCCTCAATCTCTACCCCATCAACTCCCAATCTACACCCCATCTCCAAACACCATCTATCTCCCAATCTATACCCCTATCTGCATCCCATCAATACCTCGCTATCTACCCACAACCTATAGACTATAACAGCCCACCTCTAACCCCCAATCAGTACTCCATATATCCCCCCATCTATACACCCATTACCACCCAAACTACCCCCAACCTTTACCCCATCTTGCCCCGAACTATCCATCTCCCCAATCCCTCAACACTATCCCTCCTCCGTTTCCCCATCCACCCTCCAACCAATACATCATAAGTACCACCAGCTATCCAACTCCCCAATCCCTCAACACTGTCCCTCCTCCGTTTCCCCATCCACCCTCCAACCAATACACCATCAACACCCCCACCTATCCATCTCCCCAGTCCCTCAACACTATCCCTCCTCCGTTTCCCCACCCACCCTCCAACCAATACACCATCAACACCCCCACCTATCCATCTCCCCAGTCCCTCAACACTATCCCTCCTCCGTTTCCCCACCCACCCTCCAACCAATACACCACCAATACCCCCATCTATCCATCTCCTCAATCCCTCAACACTATCCCTCCTCCGTTTCCCCACCCACCCTCCAACCAATACACCACCAATACCCCCATCTATCCATCTCCCCAATCCCTCAACACTATCCCTCCTCCGTTTCCCCATCCACCCTCCAACCAATACACCATCAACACCCTCATCTATCCATCTCCCCAATCTCTCAACACTATCCCTCCTCCACTTCCCCATCCACCCTCCAACCAATACACCATCAATACCCCCATCTATCCATCTCTCCAATCCCTCAACACTATCCCTCCTCCGTTTCCCCATCTACCCTCCAACCAATACACCATCAATACCCCCATCTATCCATCTCCCCAATCCCTCAACACTGTCCCTCCTCCATTTTCCCATCCACCCTCCAACCAATACACCATCAACACCCCCATCTATCCATCTCCCCAGTCCCTCAACACTATCCCTCCTCCGTTTCCCCATCCACCCTCCAACCAATACACCATCAATACCCCCATCTATCCATCTCCCCAATCCCTCAACACTGTCCCTCCTCCATTTCCCCATCCACCCTCCAATCAATACACCATCAACACCTCCATCTATCCATCTCCCCAGTCCCTCAACACTATCCCTCCTCCGTTTTCCCATCCACCCTCCAACCAATACACCATCAACACCCTCATCTATCCATCTCCCCAATCCCTCAACACTGTCCCTCCTTCGTTTCCCCATCCACCCTTCAACCAATACACCATCAACACCCCCATCTATCCATCTCCCCAATCCCTCAACACTATCCCTCCTCCGTTTTGCCAGCCACCATTCAACCTAGACCCCATCAACACCCCCACCTACCATAGACATAGACCATTACAGTGCAGTACTGGCCCTTCGGCCCTCAATGTTGCGCCAACTTGTCATACCAATCTGAAGCCCACCTAACTTTCACTCTTCCATGTACGTCCATATGCTTGTCCAATGACGACTTAAATGTACTTAAAGTTGGCGAATCTACTATCATTGCAGGCAAAGCATTCCATACCCCTCCTACTCTCTGAGTAAAGAAACTACCCTCTGACATCTGTCCTATATCTATCACCCCTCAATTTAAAGCTATGCCCCCTCGTGCTAGCAATCACCATCCGAGGGAAAAGGCTCTCCCTGTCCACCCGATCTAACCCTCTGATTATCTTACACGTCTCTATTAAGTCACCTCTCAACCTTCTTCTCTCTAACGAAAACATCCTCAAGTCCCTCAGCCTTTCCTTGTAAAACCCTCCCTTCATACCAGGCAACATCCCGGTAAATCTCCTCTGCACCCTTTCCAAAACTTCCACATCCTTCCTATAATGCGGTGACCAGAACTGTACACAATACTCCAAGTACGGCCGCACCAGAGTTGGGTACAGCTGTAACATGATCTCGTGGTTCCAGAACTCGATCCTTCTAGTAATAAAAGCTAAAACCTGGGTGGCAACTTTCAAGGATCTGTGCACCCGGACACCGAGATCTCTCTGCTCATCTACACTACCAAGAATCTTACCATTAGCCCAGGACTCTGCATTCCTGTTACTCCTTCCAAAGTGAATCACCTCTCACTTGTCCGCATTAAACTGCATTTGCCACCTCTCAGCCCAGCTCTGCATCCTATCTATGTCTCTCTGTAACCTACTACATCCTTCGCCACTATCCACAACTCCACCGACCTTAGTGTCATCTGCAAATTTACTAACCCATCCTTCTACGCCCTCATCCAGGTCATTTATAAAAATGATGAACAGCAGTGGACCCAGCACCGATCCTTGTGGTATACCACTGGTAACTGGACTCCAAGATGAACATGTCCCATAAACCACCATCCTCTGTCTTCTTTCAGCAAGCCAATTACTGATCCAAACTGCTATATCTCCCATAATCCCATTCCTCTGCATTTTGTACAATGGCCTACTGTGGGGAACCTTATAAAACACCTGCCTGAAATCCATATACACCACATCAACCGCTTTACCCTCATCTACCTGTACAGTCACTTTCTCAAAGAACTCAATAAGGTTAGTGAGGCACGA
The DNA here is from genome assembly GCF_047496795.1 of Chiloscyllium punctatum. Lineage (NCBI taxonomy): Eukaryota > Metazoa > Chordata > Chondrichthyes > Orectolobiformes > Hemiscylliidae > Chiloscyllium > Chiloscyllium punctatum. The sequence goes on along the minus strand of NC_092789.1, from coordinate 32,712,927 downwards.
CCTACCCTTCACAAAACCGTGCTGACTATCCCTAATCAAATTATTCTTTTCTAGATGATTATAAATCCTATCTCTTATAACCTTTTCCAACACTTTACCAACAACTGAAGTAAGGCTCACTGGTCTACAATTACCAGGGTTGTCTCTACCCCCCTTCTTGAACAGGGGAGCCACATTTGCTATCCTCCAGTCTTCTGGCACTATTCCTGTAGACAATGACAATTTAAAGATCAATGCCAAAGGCTCGGCAATCTCCTCCCTGGCTTCCCAGAGGACCCTAGGATAAATCCCATCTGGCCCAGGGGACTTATCTATTTTCACACTGCAGGATTTCTAATACCTCTTCCTTGTGAACCTCAATCCCACCCTAGTCTAGTAGCCTGTATCCCAGTATTCTCCTCGACAACATTGTCGTTTTCTAATGAATACTGTCGAATACTGTCGAAAAATATACATTTAGTGCTTCTCCTATCTCCTCTGACTCCACACGTAACTTCCCACTACTATCCTTGATTGGCCCTAATCTTACTCTCGTCATTCTTTTATTCCTTAAATATCTATAAAAAATCCTTAGGGTTTACCCTGATCCAATCCGCCAACAACTTCTCGTGTCTCCACCTGGCTCTTCTGAGCTCTCTCTTTAGGTCTTTCCTGGCTATCTTGTAACCCTCAAGCGCCCTAGCCTTCACATCTCATCCTAACGTAAGCCTTCTTCTTCCTCTTGACTAACCATCTCCCCAATCCCTCAACACTATCCCTCCTCCATTTCCCCATCTACCCTCCAAACTATACCCCATCAACACCCTCATCTATCCATCTCCCCAATCCCTCAACACTATCCCTCCTCCATTTCCCCATCCACCCTCCAACCAATACACCATCAATACCCCCATCTATCCATCTCCCCATCCCTCAACACTGTCCCTCCTCCATTTCCTCATCCATTCTCCAACCAATACACCATCAACACCCTCATCTATCCATCTCCCCAATCCCTCAACCCTATCCCTCCTCCGTTTCCCCATCCACCCTCCAACCAATACACCACCAATACCCCCATCTATCCATCTCCCCAATCCCTCAACACTGTCCCTCCTCCATTTCCCCAGCCACCCTCCAACCAATACACCATCAACACCCCCATCTATCCATCTCCCCAATCCCTCAACACTATCCCTCCTCCATTTTCCCATCCACCCTCCAACCAATACACCATCAACACCCCCATCTAACCATCTCCCCAATCCCTCAACACTATCCCTCCTCCATTTCCCCATCCACCCTCCAACCAATACACCATCAACACCCCCATCTATCCACCTCCCCAATCCCTCAACACTATCCCTCCTCCATTTCCCCATCTACCCTCCAACCAATACACCATCAATACCCTCATCTATCCATCTCCCCAATCCCTCAACACTGTCCCTCCTCCGTTTCCCCATCTACCCTGCAACCAATACACCATCAATACCCCCATCTATCCATCTCCCCAATCCCTCAACACTATCCCTCCTCCGTTTCCCCATCTACCCTGCAACCAATACACCATCAATACCCCCATCTAACCATCTCCCCAATCCCTCAACACTGTCCCTCCTCCATTTCCCCATCTACCCTCCAACCAATACACCATCAACACCCCCATCTATCATCTCCCCAATCCCTCAACACTGTCCCTCCTCCCTTTTCCCATCTACCCTCTAAATTATACCCCATCAACACCCCTATCTATCCAGCTCGCCAATCCCTCCACACCAATCCTCCTCCCCTTCCCCATCTATACCCCGTCAATACCAGTTTTTTAAAAAACACTTCACAGGATATTGGTATCATGGCTCAGTCAGAACCTATTACCCATTCCTAATAGTGCAGTGGGATGTTAAGAGTCAACCCCATTGCTGTATATCTGGAGTCAGGTGAATACGTCATACCGAGTAAGGATTGCAGCTTTACTTCTCCATAGGACATTTTGAACCAGATGGATTTTCCCCAACAAGCGAAAATGGATTTGTGGTCATCATTACTCTCTTAATTCCAGATTTTGTGGAGCTGAGATTCCCATAAGGGAATTGGAACCCGGGTCCCCAGCACGTTGATGGATTTGCTAGATTAATGATCAGACAAACATACCACTCACCTTTCCCCCGCCTCATATATCTACAACTGCACCCACTCCCACAATACCATTTCCCTGACTAGAAACTCCCTGAGCACTAGCTGTGTCTGCAATTGATCTGTGATTGAAAAATACCGCTAGACAGGTAGTGTGGATGGCTAGACTCTCTGTCTCACACACACACATACACACACACTCCTACACAGACACACACACACAAACACTCCTACACAGACACTCCTACACACACACACACTCCTACATACACACAGACACTTCTACATACACACAGAGACACTCTTACACACAGAGAGACACTACACACACACTCAGACACTCCTACACACACACACTCAGACACACATTCCTACACACATACACTCCTACACACACACACATACACTCCTACACACACACACATACACTCCTACACACACTCACACTTACACAGACACTCCTACACACACACTCACACATACACTTCTACATACACACACACACTCCTACACACACATACTCCTACACCGACACACACACACTCAGACACACCTACACACACACACTCTCCTACTCACACACACACTCCTACACACACACTCAGACACTCCTACACACACTCACACTCACACAGACACTCCTACACACACACAGTCCTACACACACTCCTACACACACACACACATAAGATTGTTGAAGGATTGCTGCACATTTGCCTGACCCTCATTGTAAGCACTGTTTACACAGCTGTGATGGGGCTGGCCTAGTGCCTGCCCAGTCAGGTGCTAGGGATTGTGTGTACAAACAGACATCTGCTCGGCCACACATGGCTAGTGATCACCTATTGACCACTACTCTTCTGCCTGCCAACAGCAATGTGATTGGCTCCAAGCTCGCTGAATTGCTTCTGAGTGGGGGTTCAGGAGCTGTTCATGACACCTCCACAAGTCCCTTTCCCAAACCCCATGGTGACTGCGCCCAATCCCATTCTGGTTAAAGATGGAAACCTACTGTTTCCCATTTCCTGGCTCCCTCCTGTCTTGAATTGCACTCATTAACTAAGAGATCCCAACCATCTCCAGCTGCTCCACCAATGACCTTCCCTCCATGGGAAGGTCCAAAGTGGGGATGTTCGCCGATGATTACGTAATGTTCAGCGCCATTTGCCGTTCCATCAGGTAGTGAAGTATTCCGTGACCAAACACACCAGCAACTGGACAAGCCCCAGGCTTAGGCTGACAAGTGGCAAGCACCACTCACGCCACACAAGTGCCAGGCAATGACCATCTTCAACAATGTAGAGAGACTTGCAGTGTCAGTTCCAGATTCAGTTTCCCTCGAACCTGCAGTTTCAGATTACAACAGGAACTTGCAGTGTCAGTTCCACATTCAGTTTCCCTCGAACCTGCAGTTTCAGATTCCAACAGGAACTTGCAGTGTCAGTTCCAGATTCAGTTTCCCTCGAAGCCGCAGTTTCAGATTCCATTGGAACTTGCAGTGTCAGTTCCAGATTCAGTTTCCTCGAACCTGCAGTTTCAGATTCCAACAGGAACTTACAGTGTCAGTTCAAGTTTCAGTTTCCCTCAAACCTGCAGTTTCAGGTTCCAACAGGAACTTGCAGTGTCAGTTCCAGTTTCAGTTTCCCTCAAACCTGCAGTTTCAGATTCCAACAGGAATTTGCAGTGTCAGTTCCAGATTCAGTTTCCCTCGAACCTGCAGTTTCAGATTCCAACAGGAACTTACAGTGTCAGTTCAAGTTTCAGTTTCCCTCAAACCTGCAGTTTCAGGTTCCAACGGGAACTTGCAGTATCAGTTCCAGTTTCCCTCGATCCTGCAGTTTCCGATTCCAACGGGAACTTGCAGTGTCAGTTCCAGTTTCAGTTTCCCTCAAACCTGCAGTTTCAGATTCCAACAGGAATTTGCAGCATCAGTTCCAGATTCCCCTTCCCTCGAACCTGCAGTTTCAGATTTAAACAGGAATTTGCAGCATCAGTTTCAGTTTCACTCGAACCTGCAGTTTCAGATTCCAACAGGAACTTGCAGTGTCAGTTCCAGATTCAGTTTCCCTCGAACCTGCAGGTTCAGATTTAAACAGGAATTTGCAGCATCAGTTTCAGTTTCCCTCGAACCTGCAGTTTCAGACTTTAACAGGAACTTGCAGCGTCAGTCCCAGATTCAGTTTCAGTCGAACCCGCAGTTTTAGATTCAGATTCCAACGGGAACTTGCAGTGTCAGTTCCAGATTCAGTTTCCCTCGATCCTGCAGTTTCCGATTCCAACAGGAACTTGCAGTGTCAGTTCCAGATTCAGTTTCCCATGATCCTGCAGTTTCAGATTCCAACAGGAACTTGCAGTGTCAGTTCCAGATTCAGTTTCCCTCGAACCTGCAGTTTCAGATTCCAACGGGAACTTGCAGTATCAGTTCCAGATTCAGTTTCCCTCAAACCTGCAGGTTCAAATTCCAACAGGAACTTGCAGTGTCAGTTCCAGATTCAGTTTCCCTCGATCCTGCAGTTTCAGACTCCAACGGGAACTTGCAGTGTCAGTTCCAGATTCAGTTTCCCTCGATCCTGCAGTTTCAGATTCCAACAGGAATTTGCAGTGTCAGTTCCAGATTCAGTTTCCCTCGATTCTGCAGTTTCAGACTCCAACAGGAACTTGCAGTGTCAGTTCCAGATTCAGTTTCCCTCAAACCTGCAGGTTCAAATTCCAACAGGAACTTGCAGTGTCAGTTCCAGATTCAGTTTCCCTCGATCCTGCAGTTTCAGACTCCAACGGGAACTTGCAGTGTCAGTTCCAGATTCAGTTTCCCTCGAACCTGCAGTTTCAGATTCCAACGGGAACTTGCAGTGTCAGTTCCATATTCTGTTTCCCTCGATCCTGCAGTTTCCGATTCCAACGGGAACTTGCAGTGTCAGTTCCAGATTCAGTTTCCCTCGAACCTGCAGTTTCAGATTCCAACGGGAAATTGCAGTGTCAGTTCCAGATTCAGTTTCCCTTGGTCCTGTAGTTTCCGATTCCAACGGGAACTTGCAGTGTCAGTTCCAGATTCAGTTTCCCACGATTCTGCAGTTTCAGACTCCAAGAGGAAATGCCGTGTCAGTTCCAGATTCAGTTTCCCTCGATCCTGCAGTTCCAGATTCCAACAGGAACTTGCAGTGTCAGTTCCAGATTCAGTTTCCCACGAACCTGCAGTTTCAGATTCCAATGGGAAATTGCAGTGTCAGTTCCAGATTCAGTATCCCTCGATCCTGCAGTTTCAGATTCCAACAGGAACTTGCAGTGTCAGTTCCAGATTCAGTTTCCCTAGAACACGCAGTTTCAGATTCCAAGGGAATTTGCAGTGTCAGTTCCAGATTCAGTTTCCCTCGATCCTGCAGTTTCAGATTCCAACAGGAACTTGCAGTGTCAGTTCCAGATTCAGTTTCCCTCAAACCTGCAGTTTCAGACTCCAACGGGAGTTCCAGATTCAGTTTCCCTCGAACCTGCAGGTTCAGATTCCAACAGTAACTTGCAGTATCAGTTCCAGATTCAGTTTCCCTCGAACCTGCAGTTTCAGACTCCAACGGGAACTTGCAGTGTCAGTTCCAGATTCAGTTTCCCTCGTACCTGCAGTTTCAGATTCCAACGGGAACTTGCAGTGTCAGTTCCAGATTCAGTTTCCCTCGATCCTGCAGTTTCCGATTCCAATGGAAACTCGCAGTATCAGTTCCAGATTCAGTTTCCCACGATCCTGCAGTTTCATACTCCAGGAGGAATTTGCAGTGTCAGTTCCAGATTTAGTTTCCCTCGATCCTGCAGTTTCAGATTCCAACAGGAATTTGCAGTGTCTGTTCACGATTCAGTTTCCCTCAAACCTGCAGTTTCAGACTCCAACGGGAGTTCCAGATTCAGATTCCCTCGAACCTGCAGGTTCAGATTCCAACAGTAACTTGCAGTATCAGTTCCAGATTCAGTTTCCCTCGAACCTGCAGTTTCAGACTCCAACGGGAACTTGCAGTGTCAGTTCCAGATTCAGTTTCCCTCGTACCTGCAGTTTCAGATTCCAACGGGAACTTGCAGTGTCAGTTCCAGATTCAGTTTCCCTCGATCCTGCACTTTCCGATTCCAACGGGAACTCGCAGTATCAGTTCCAGATTCAGTTTCCCACGATCCTGCAGTTTCATACTCCAATAGGAATTTGCAGTGTCAGTTCCAGATTCAGTTTCCCTCGATCCTGCAGTTTCCGATTCCAACGGGAACTCGCAGTATCAGTTCCAGATTCAGTTTCCCACGATCCTGCAGTTTCATACTCCAATAGGAATTTGCAGTGTCAGTTCCAGATTTAGTTTCCCTCGATCCTGCAGTTTCAGATTCCAACAGGAATTTGCAGTGTCTGTTCACGATTCAGTTTCCCTCGATCCTGCAGTTTCAGATTCCAACAGGAACTTGCAGTGTCAGTTTCAGATTCAGTTTCCCTCGAACCTGCAGTTTCAGATTCCAACAGGAACTTGCAGTGTCAGTTCCAGATTCAGTTTCCCTCGAACCTGCAGTTTCAGATTCCAACGGGAACTTGCAGTGTCAGTTCCAGATTCAGCCGTTCTAGCAAGATGTTTTCTCAAGTTTCACTCCATATTTCCCTGGAGTCTCAATGTTTCAGCTTAAGTTCGAGATTCCATGGAGACCTGGGGCTATCACGCACCCTCCACTGGGGTTTGGAATGAACCAAAAAAGGGAAGGTGTCAATGGAATCAATGTGACAACAGACAAACCATCTATTACAAACCAAATGCCATTCCCTCCCTCATTCTGATTCCGTTTGCAGGCTGTTCGAGATGTGGCTGAGACGACATCCCGGAACCCATTACCCGACAGGAACTTTCCCGTTCGGACACAGCACGAGGGACAAGGTGGTCACCTTCATCCCAATATATGAAAACTGGGAAATGATGAAGAGCTGCCGAGAGTTTGGATACGACTATGACGACATGGAGTGAGGGGTTTCTTACAGCCTCGACATGTTACAGTGAGGGAGGGACACCCTGGGACTATCATTAACTGCACCTACTCCTTCCCTCATCACTGCCCCCTAACGTTTCTCTAACCCTGCAACATTGACCTCCCTTCACAGCTCACAGAGAGCCTGTGCTGGCTACAATTTCACAGCAGGTTTTCATTTGGTGAATGGGGAAGGAGGTTCTTCATCCTGGATCTAACCCCGTGCTGTCCCTGTCCCTGGGATGGGGGGGGACAGTGTAGAGGGGTTTTACTCTGTATCTAACCCCGTGCTGTCCCTGTCCCTGGGATGGGGGGACAGTGTAGTGTGAGCTTTACTCTGTATCTAACCCTAATGCTGTCCCTGTCCCTGGGATGGGGGAGACAGTGAAGTGTGAGCTTTACTCTGTATCTAACCCTAATGCTGTCCCTGTCCCTGGGATGGGGGGGACAGTGTAGAGGGAGCTTTACTCTGTATCTAACCCCGTGCTGTCCCTGTCTCTGGGATGGGGGGACAGTGTAGAGGGAGCTTTACTCTGTATCTAACCCTAATGCTGTCCCTGTCCCTGGGATGGGGGGACAGTGTAGTGTGAGCTTTACTCTGTATCTAACCCTGTGCTGTCCCTGTCCTTGGTATTGGGGGGGGACAGTGGAGTGTGAGCTTTACTCTGTATCTAACCCTAATGCTGTCCCTGTCTTGCGAGGGTTGCATTTCCCCCTTGTCCCCCAGCCCTTCCTTTCCGACCACCCTCTGAAGTGCCCTGTATCTCTCTCACTGATTGAAATAAAGGTTATGCCTGAGGATTAAAGAGCCAGGTGCAATGTCCTCCATGCGGGTTTTTATTTAATCTGGCTGGGCCTGGCTTTTCTCACCATCCTGAACGTTCTCCCCTCGAGAAGCTGCCTTCTGGAACCACTGCAGTCCCCTTGGATGTGGTGACACCAGGAGGTTGGGTGGGACTGATCCCATTCTTGTTCAGTAAGAAGGTTGCTGCATTTATATGGGGCCTCCACCCCCTAAACCCCGGGCTGTAGCACTGGCCCGCCCGGCAACGGTTCAAATTGGAGATCTTCGCTCAGATCGATTCCATCGGAGGATCAGCGCGATTCTGATCTAATGATCCCTCTTCCCCACAAAGTCTTCAGTAGGTGACTGCGACCTCCTCCTCCAACACTAGGAATACAGTAAGCAGCTGGTTTCCGTCGGATTATTTTGGGACTCTGCCTCTGTCAGCAAGTCCCACAGGCTGGCTTTGACTTGGCTAAGCAAATGGAGACCGTTACATTCAGACACCAGCCCTTCAATGGGCTAGTAAAGACACTGATACCAAATTACCTTCCCCCCCCCCCCACCCCCAATCATCTCTGTCTGCAACTGAGTCAGTGACTCTTCTATCTGAGGGAAGAGATCTTTTCCAAAGGTTCCCGCTCTCCTCAAAATGGCCGAGCCCCCTTATCCTGAGAGTGGGATAGCCCTTGGCCCACCAGGGGAGGGGTCCAGGGTAGGGGACCGGGAGGGGGACCAGGGTGGGGGGAATCAGCTCACCCCAATCGAGTCGGGCAAATCTCAGATTCCGTCCGACTCTGGGCAAGTTCAACCCATTCCACAAAATCTCTCCACTCCTGACGGACCGAATGGCCTGTTGTTACGCCCCCACTTTCTCCCGGCCCTGAGGACTCCCAGCCTTGTCATTTCCAAAATGTCCTGACCACCACCACCCCCCCCCACCCCATTGGTCCTGCTGGATGACATTCCCGTCCACCTCCTCGCACTGCATCCCATCCATCACGGTCTGGCCCTGTCCCGTTGGTGCCCTTCCTCACCCCTTGGCATTGCCCGTCGCTCACCTGCCAACTGCCGAAGTGCTCGGAGAGCTGCTCGCCGGCCTGGGAGCTGCCAAAGAGCCGCTCGGTGCACAAGTCACAGCCGGCCTTGCCCACCCAAGACCACACGGGCATGGTGAAGGTATCGTCTCCGGTGAGATTCCTGATCTCCGTCTCCAGGTGCAGGAGGTACATCCTGTGCCAACTCGGGAAGGCTGCGCTGCGGTGCCCGTAATAGGGCTCGGCCGATGTCCTCATGGACTTGGCGCTGACGTAGTGCACACAGCACAGAACAGGCCCTTCAGCCCTCGATGTTGTGCTGCCCTGTGAACTATTCTCAGCTCGTCCCCCTACCCCATCCCATCATCATCCACGTGCCTATCCAAGGATTGGTTAAATCTCCCTCATGTGGCTGGGTTAACTACATTGGCAGGTAGGGCATTCCACACCCTTACCGCTCTCTGAGTAAAGAACCTACCTCTGACATCTGTCTTAAATCTATCACCCCTCAATTTGTAGTTATACCCCCCTCGTACACGCTGACGTCATCATCCTAGGAAAAAGACTCTCCCTGTCTACCCTATCTAATCCTCTGATCATCTTGGACGTCTCTATCAAATCCCCCCTTAGCCGCCTTCTCTCCAATGAGAACAGACACAAGTCTCTCAGCCTTTCCTCATAAGAGCTTCCCTCCAGATCAGGCAACATCCTGGTAAATCTCCTCTGCACCTTTTCCACATCCTTCCTGTAATGGGGCGACCAGAACTGTACACAATATTCCAAGTGCGGACACACCAGCGTTTTGGATAGTTGCAGCACGATATCGCGGTTCCAGAACTCAATCCCTCTCCCAATGAAACCTAACACACCGTATGCCGCCTTTACAGCACTATCCATCTTGGGGGCAACTTTCAGGGATCTATGTACATGGACACCGAGATCCCTCTGAACACCAACATTCCCAAGAATATTTCCATTGACCCAGTATTCTCCCTTCCTGTTATTCTTCCCAAAGTGAATCACCTCCCATTTAGCTGCATTTGCCACCTCTCAGCCCAATTCTGCAGTTTATCCAAGTCCCCCCTGTAACATTCTTCCACATTGTCCACCACTCCACCGACTTTAGTGTTCATCTGCAAACTTACTAACCCCTCGACCTCTGCCTGTGTCCAAGTCATTTATAAACACGACAAACAGCGGTGGTCCCAAAACCTGATCCTTGTGACACACCACTCACAACCGGACTCCAGGATGAATATTTCCCATCAGCCACCATTCGCTGCCCTCTGACAGAAGGGGAACACTCGCCTTCCTCCACGTGAGCCTGGATTCCCCCACGAGATGGGAATCGAAGTGCCCAGGATTAGCAACAGAAAACACACCAGCCCCAACCCTGGGGAACATGGTCTGAAATGCTCTGTACATGGCCGTCCAGTGACTGGCCACTGTGTCTGTACTGCCCACACCTGCAGATTTATATTGGACCATTCGGTACGACGATTGACAGTTCACTGCCTTTTGCTCAGCCCATCCCTGGTAACCCTGTACCCCACATGGGAGTCAGCAATCTCTCAACCTCTACCTTCAACACACTCAGTGACTGAGCTCCCACAGATCTCCCAGCGGTTCAGCACCCACTCAGTAAGGTCATGTTTCTCATCTCATGCCTCAGGGATATCCCCCCCTTATTTTTAAACGGTGTCCCGTGGTCCTAGGCTCCCCCCCCCACCAACTCCAGGACTGGGGAAAACCATCTCACCCACATCTGCCTGTTTCAGTATTTTGTAAGGTCGAAGGAAATCCATTCCCCTCTCGTTCTTAAAACCCCCAGGCCCCAAATTGTCCCAACCTCCCTTCACGGGACAGTTCCCCTCCCCCGCCCCACCCCCTCCTCCACCCCCCCAAACCCTGGGAACAACCTTTTACTGCACTCCCTCCGTGACAATGCTGAAAATAAAGAGACCAGAACTATACACGTGACTCCATGTGTAGTCCGACCAAGCTCCGAGACACCTGAAGGGAAATCTCCCCCATCCTGGACTCAAATCCTCTTGTGTTAAAGACTAACGTTCCATGTATCATAGGGATAAACAGCACGGAAACAGACCCTTCGGCCCAACTCGTCCGTGCTGACCTGATACCCTAACCTAATCTAGTTCCGTTTGCCAGCACTTGGCCCATTTCCCTCCAAACTCTTCCTGATCTTGTACCCATCCAGATGCCTTTTAAATGTTATCATCATCCCAGCCTCCATCACATCCTCTGACAGCTCGTTCCATACACGTACCACCCCCCTGGGGGAAACGCTGCCCCTTCGGTCCCTTTTGAAGGACCGAAGGTTTAAAAAAAAGGCGATCAGCCGAAGAATGTGAGGTGAGAGATGAGGACGCAGTAAGGTGTTGCAACAACGCCCCGATCTGACGTGTGGGGCTGGTGGGTGGGCCACGGAGTTTGAATTTAATTGAAGGTTCCAGAATGAAGATATGACAGCAGGCAGACGAGCTGGCACTGACCGGGGCACAGGAGATGATAATGGCAGAAACATAGCCCTGTCCACCGTGCCAAGTCCTCCTCACTACCATCCAGGGGAGCTCCCTGCCAGGATAACAGAGGGCCATCCAGCGACGGCCTGACAGAGCCGCACACAACAAATCATACTGTTGATGTCTACTTTGTCCCACAAGGTTTCTGGACAACAGCAGGAGCTTTATCATCGGACTGCCGGTGAGAGATTCCAAAAGTGCCCAAAGTAGCTGTGTGTCTCCTTCTGGTGACACGTATCCACGAAGCTGTGCACGACACACACAGAGACAAGGTTTGGAGAAGAGAATGGGGGAGTCACATACCTACACTGATATAGAGAAGGGAATGGGGGAGTCACACAACTACACTGATATGGGGAAGGGAATGGGGGAGTCACATACCTACACTGATATAGAGAAGGGAATGGGGGAGTCACACACCTACACTGATATAGAGAAGGGAATGGGGGAGTCACACACCTACACTGATATGGGGAAGGGAATGGGGGAGTCACACACCGACACTGATATGGGGAAGGAAATGGGGGAGTCACACACCTACACTGATATGGGGAAGGGAATGGGGGAGTCACACACCTACACTGATATGGAGAAGGGAATGGGGGAGTCACACACCGACACTGATATGGGGAAGGGAATGGGGGAGTCACACACCGACACTGATATGGGGAAGGGAATGGGGGAGTCACACACCTACACCGATATGGGGAAGGGAATGGGGGAGTCACACACCTACACTGATATGGAGAAGGGAATGGGGGAGTCACACACCTACACTGATATGGGGAAGGGAATGGGGGAGTCACACACCTACACTGATATGGGGAAGGGAATGGGGGAGTCACATACCTACACTGATATGGGGAAGGGAATGGGGGAGTCACACACCTACACTGATATGGAGAAGGGAATGGGGGAGTCACACACCTACACTGATATGGGGAAGGGAATGGGGGAGTCACACACCTACACTGATATGGGGAAGGGAATGGGGGAGTCACACACCTACACTGATATGGGGAAGGGAATGGGGGAGTCACACACCTACACTGATATGGGGAAGGGAATGGGGGAGTCACATACCTACACTGATATGGGGAAGGGAATGGGGGAGTCACACACCTACACTGATATGGGGAAGGGAATGGGGGAGTCACATACCGACACTGATATGGGGAAGGGAATGGGGGAGTCACACACCTACACTGATATGGGGAAGGGAATGGGGGAGTCACACACCTACACTGATATGGAGAAGGGAATGGGGGAGTCACACACCGACACTGATATGGAGAAGGGAATGGGGGAGTCACACACCTACACCGATATGGGGAAGGGAATGGGGGAGTCACACACCTACACTGATATGGAGAAGGGAATGGGGGAGTCACACACCTACACTGATATGGAGAAGGGAATGGGGGAGTCACACACCGACACTGATATGGGGAAGGGAATGGGGGAGTCACACACCGACACTGATATGGGGAAGGGAATGGGGGAGTCACACACCTACACTGATATGGGGAAAGGGAATGGGGGAGTCACACACCTACACCGATATGGGGAAGGGAATGGGGGAGTCACACACCTACACTGATATGGAGAAGGGAATGGGGGAGTCACACACCTACACTGATATGGGGAAGGGAATGGGGGAGTCACACACCTACACTGATATGGGGAAGGGAATGGGGGAGTCACACACCTACACTGATATGGGGAAGGGAATGGGGGAGTCACACACCTACACTGATATGGGGAAGGGAATGGGGGAGTCACACACCTACACTGATATGGGGAAGGGAATGGGGGAGTCACACACCTACACTGATATGGGGAAGGGAATGGGGGAGTCACACACCTACACTGATATGGAGAAGGGAATGGGGGAGTCACACACCGACACTGATATAGAGAAGGGAATGGGGGAGTCACACACCGACACTGATATGGGGAAGGGAATGGGGGAGTCACACACCTACACTGATATGGGGAAGGGAATGGGGGAGTCACACACCTACACTGATATGGGGAAGGGAATGGGGGAGTCACACACCTACACTGATATGGGGAAGGGAATGGGGGAGTCACACACCTACACTGATATGGGGAAGGGAATGGGGGAGTCACACACCTACACTGATATGGGGAAGGGAATGGGGGAGTCACATACCGACACTGATATGGGGAAGGGAATGGGGGAGTCACACACCTACACTGATATGGGGAAAGGGAATGGGGGAGTCACACACCTACACTGATATGGGGAAAGGGAATGGGGGAGTCACACACCTACACTGATATGGGGAAAGGGAATGGGGGAGTCACACACCTACACTGATATGGGGAAGGGAATGGGGGAGTCACACACCTACACTGATATGGGGAAGGGAATGGGGGAGTCACACACCTACACTGATATGGGGAAAGGGAATGGGGGAGTCACACACCTACACTGATATGGGGAAGGGAATGGGGGAGTCACATACCGACACTGATATGGGGAAGGGAATGGGGGAGTCACATACCTACACTGATATGGAGAAGGGAATGGGGGAGTCACACACCTACACTGATATGGGGAAGGGAATGGGGGAGTCACACACCTACACTGATATGGGGAAGGGAATGGGGGAGTCACATACCGACACTGATATGGGGAAGGGAATGGGGGAGTCACATACCTACACTGATATGGAGGGGGAGTAAGGGAATGGGAGCGGGAAGGAGTTTAACTGGGTTGTGGGCAAGGCGATCAGTCCTGTCTGGAAAGGAGAAATCCCTGTGATTGTGGCTAAAGGAAAATCCACATGTATAGCTCCACTCTGCTCCATTTTTGAGACACAGTCAGCCCCCCCCCCCCCCCCCCACCACCACTGAGATGTTCTGTCTGTCTTGTAAGAGCTCAGGCCTTCAGCTGATACTGCAGTAACTCTTTTGGTCGTGGATTGTTCACCCCTTGAGAGCGCAGTGCGTCCTGAAGAAGAAGTTTGGAATGGACCTCTCCGTGGCATTTTAACTGGCTCACTACCGTTCAGACAATATCTTAGACAGCAGCATGAATCCCTGGATATGTTCTGCCCCACCAGATACAAGTGACATAACGTAAGCCCCACCTTCAACTTCTGAAAGAATGCCAAAGATTCAAGGGGTATATTCAAACAAGGAAGTGGAATGGGGTGGGGGCAGTGATTAGTGGGAACTAACAGAGGAAAGTTTGTCAAGTCCTGTCTGATAGGCTGAGGGGTCAACTTTAATTCTCGTTCGGGTGGTACTGTCCAGAGGTGAGGGGTGAACCCACCCTGGGGAGAAGGACTGTGTGAGGGTGTCTCAGGTCCTCAGAGGGTATAGACCAATGCTCTGCATGGGGAGATGAGGGTGGGAGACCCACACTGTCAACTCCCACAGCCTCCCGAACACCAGCTCCCGGGAGATGTCAGACCGATTGACGCCAGGGAACAGGGAGCTCCCTCGGTGTGAGATGTGAGCCACACTGTCCACTGCCTGACCCACGTTCCCAGATAAAGGGGCAGCTCTTTGTTCTGAAACACAGCAACACGTCAGCTCCCTTACACCTGGGTCACGGGTCACCAGCCAGGTAAACATCACACGCCCAGTGACTGGGCAGGGCAAAACGATAGCTGGCACAGACCTGGGAGTGTGGCACTCAGTGAAAGCTGAGGAGGGGGGGGGAGGGACAGGGAGGTGTTAACCCCCACAGCCCCCACCCGCCTGTCACCAGGAACAGGGTCACTGTCACCGTCCAGCACAGACACTGGGGACGGGGGGAGGGGGGAGGGACAGGGAGGTGTTAACCCCCACAGCCCCCACCCGCCTGTCACCAGGAACAGGGTCAATGTCACCGTCCAGCACAGACACTGGGGACGGGGGGAGGGGGGAGGGACAGGGAGGTGTTAACCCCCACAGCCCCCACCCGCCTGTCACCAGGAACAGGGTCAATGTCACCGTCCAGCACAGACACTGGGGACGGGGGGAGGGGGGAGGGACAGGGAGGTGTTAACCCCCACAGCCCCAACCCGACTGTCACCAGGAACAGGGTCACTGTCACCGTCCAGCACAGACACTGGGCTCCTGCTGGGGACAGGGAGGGAGACACAGCCTTAAATAGACATAAGGACTCTGCCCCCATAGCTCTCTGTGGCCAGGAGTTCTAAACACTGACAGTCCCCTGAGAGAAGAAGTTCCTCCCTCTCTCAGCCTTAAGTTGGTGTCCCTTTATCCTGAGACTGTTCCCTCTGTTCCTGGACCCTCCCTTTAGGGGAAACATTCTCTCAGCCCTGACCCTGTCAAGTCCCTTAAGGATCCTGAATGTTTCAATGGGATCCTCTCTCACTCTTCAAAACTCCAGGGCGGAGAGTCCCAGCCTGTTTAACCTTTGTTAATAAGAGAATCCCTCCATCCCGGAAAGCATCCCGAGTGAACCTTCCCTGAACTGCCTCCAGTGAAATCTCTCCTTAAATAAGGGGAACTAAAGCTGCTCACAACTCTCCAGGTCTGCTCTCCCCAGCACCTCGTCCAGTTGCATTAAGACCTCCCGACTCGGAGACTCCAGCCCCCTTGAAATGAGGGCCAACATTCCACTGGCCCTTCCTGATTACCTGCTGTTCCTCAGTACTAGCTCTCTGTGCACCAGCCCCCCACCCCAAGTCCCTCTGTGCTCCGGCTTTCTCTCTATTCACATCATATTCCATTCTCTCTGGCTCCCTTTCACAACACATTCACATTTTCCCCACGTTATACTCAATTTGCCAACTTTTCTCCCACTTCCCTGTCAATTGTATTCCTCTCATATCCTATCTTCCCACTTACTCCGGTACCATCGGCAAATTTGAGACAGTACATTCGCTTCCATCCACGGCAACATGAAGAATATAAACAGGAAGCTGTTGTGGTCCCAGCACTGATCCCCATGGGAGCCCACTGGGCACAGGGTCACCCACCTGAAAAAGAACCCATTCTCTATTCACGCCAACATCCCACCTCCAACACCATGGGCTCTTACGGTTTGACCTTTTGAGAGGTAACTTGTCAAATGTTTTCTGAAGTCCAAATACAACACATCTACTGGCTCCCCTTGGTCTGCTCTGGCAGACACTCACTCGGAAGTGACCTAATAAATTTGTCCGACACAACTTCCCTTCCATGAATCCACAGTGACTCGGCTTGAGTTATGATCTCTCGCATGTGCCGAAGCTACTTCCTTAGTTGAGTCCAACATTTTTTCAACCGTGGGATCTTGGGAGCGCCTGGACGCACGACCAGTTCTGGTTTGTAAATCAATCAGAACTCTGTCACTGAGTGAAAGTTGCCCTGGGCATGCACTCCTTGTCATTCTCACACACACACACACAGACTCTCGCACTCAGATACACATACTCGCACTCCCTTGCATTCTCTCACACACCGTCACATACAGACACTCACACACACTCTTAGACACACAGAGAAATATACACACACACACAGACTCTCGCACTCTCTCACACACTGAGATACACATATTCGCGCACACACACACACATACACTTGCACACAGACTCTCACTCAGACACACACATGTACACTCGCACACACACACATATATACACTCGCACGCACACACACACACTTACATATACACACTCGCACACAGACACATACACTCGTACAAAGACACACACACACAGACTCTCAGACACACACTCGCACTCTCACACACAGTTGCACAGACTCGCGCACACACTCACATACATATATACACTCATGCACACATACTCTCACTCAGACACACCCACACACACACACACCCACACACACACACAGAGCTGAGCACAATCATGTCATCCTGCACAACTGCAGTGAAGCAACCTGCTCTGAAAATGGCCTCATCTGTTTCCTGTAGCCCTTGGTTTAAAGCAGTATTTTATCCTGTGGAATCTTTCCTCCCATCCATCGTGCTCTGTATCACCAGTCTGAATGGGATATATATGACTGAAATGTAGATGGGTAGGCTAGCAAGATTGCAATGATGTGGCTACTGTAGAGGATTCAGCAGGATATAGATCTGGTGCAGATCTGGGCACAGCAATGGAAGGTGGAATTCAATCCGGGTAAGTGCGAGGTACTACACTTTGGGAAATCCAATATTAAGGAAAAGTATCGAGGTAGTGGCAGGATCCTGAACAGCACTGATGTACAGAAGGATCTGGGGGTTCCCTGAAAGTGGCCACACAAGTGAACAGGGTGTGGAAGAAGGTGTCTGGGAGTGGTTGCCTTTATTGGTCAAGGTGAATTTTGATGGAATCAGAAAGGAGGAGCTTGTTTGCAGACAAAGGGACCTCCAGCAAGTGGGAAGCCTTTAAAATTGAGATAGCTAGAGATCAAGGTCTTTCTGGTCGTGTGAGAGTGAAGGGCAAAGTTGACAGGAATAGGGAACCCTGGATGACAAGAGATATTGAAGCATCGACTAGAAAACAAAGAGGTGTAGTTCAGGTACAGGCAGCTGGGATCAAGGGAATCCCTGGAGGTAGACAGGAAATACAGATTAGATTCCCTACAGTGTGGAAACAGGCCACACCGACTCTCCAAAGAGTAACCCACCCAGTCCCATTTCCCTCTGACTGATGCACCTAACACTAGGGGTAATTTAGCACGGCCAGTTCACCTGACCTGCACATCTTTGGACTGTGGGAGGAAACCGGAGCACCCGGAGGAAACCCACGCCGACACGGGGAGAACGTGAAAACTCCACCCAGGCAGTCGCCCGAGGCTGGAATTGAACCCGGGACCCTGGCGCTGTGAGGCAGCAGTGCTAACCACTGAGCCACTGTGCTGCTCATCGGGGTTTACTGAAGAAGGAAATCAGGAGGGTGAAAAGGGGGCATGAGATAGCCTTGGCTGTGAAGATTAGGGTGAATCCAAAGAGATTCTTTCAGTATATTAAGGGAAAAAGAATACCTCAAGGACCAAAGTGGACATGTACTTGTAGAACCCACAGGAGATGGGCAAAGTCCTCAATGAATATTTCTCCTGGGTTTATCTTGGAGATTTGGGAACTTGAGGAAGTTAGTGGTCATATCTTGGGGACAGTCCATATCACAGTAGAGGAGGTGTTCGATGTATTAGAATGGATGAAGGTGGAGAACTCTCCTGGTCCTGACCAAATATATCCAAGAGACAACAGAGAAGGAATTGTGGAAGCCTTGCCTGAGATCGCTGCATTATGGTTAGCCACGGGGGTTCGATCCCGGAAGATTGGAGGGTAGCAAATGTTATGTCCTTATTCAAGAGAAGCCTGACAACTATTAGAGCAGTGAGCCTCACATCTATATGGTAGGTAAGTTACTTGAGAAGACTCTGAGAGATAAGACATACGTGCATTTGGAAAGACAGGGTTTGATTAGGAGTAGTCAGCAAGGCTTTGTGCGTGGGAGATCATGCCTCCCAAATTTGTTTGAGCTCTTTGATGAAGTGACCAGGAAGGTTGACAAGGGCAGGGCAGGAGATGGATGGATTTGACAAGGTTCCACCTGGTAGGCTGCTCTGGAAGGTTAGTGTGTATGGGATCTAGGGAGAGCTGGATATACACTTGGTTTGGTGGTAGGAAGCAGAGAGTAATGGTGGAAGGATGCTGGTCGGACTGAAGGCCTGTGACCAGTGGACTACCTCAGGGGACGGTGCTGGGCCCATTACTATCTGTTATCTGTATCAATGACTTGGATGAGAATGTACAAGGCATGGTTAGTAATTCTGCAGATGACACTAAAATAGGTGGCATCGGGGACAGTGAACAAGGTTCTCAGAAATGGCAGCAGGACCTTGATCAGTTGGGGAAGTGGGCTGAGAAATGGCAACTGGAATTTCATACAGATCAGTGGGAAGTCTTGCATTTTGCAAAGTCAAATAAATCAAGGTAGGAGTTTCATGGTGAACAAGTTTAGTGGAACAGAGGGACTTTGGAGTTCAGCTACATGTTTTCTAGGAGTCCCAGGTAGAGAGGGCAGTGAAGCAGGCTCTTGGCACACTGGCCTTCATCAGTCAGGGCATTGAGTATAGAAGTTGGGAAGGTATGTTGCAGTTGGACAGGATGTTGGTGAGGCCACACTTGGAGGATTGTGTTCACTTTCAGTCACCTTGCTATAGAATGGATGTTATTAAACTGGAAGGAGTGCAGGAGAAATGTACAAGGATGGTGCCAGGACACAATGTCTGAGTGAGAGGGAGAGGTTGGACAAGCTAGGACCTTTTTCTATACAGCCGAGGAGACTGAGGGGGGAATCGTATAGAGGTGTATAAGATCATGAGAGACATGGATAGGGTGAATGCACTCAGTCTTTTTCCCAGGGTTGGGGAATCAAGGACTAGAGGGCATCAGTTTAAGGTGAGAGGGGGAGGAATAACAAGGGAACCTGAGGGGCACCTTTCTTTACAGAGGGTGGTAGGCAAATGGAAGGAGCTGCCAGGGGAAGTGGTTGAGGCGGGCACATTAACAACATTTCAAAGGCATTTGGACAAATACATGGATAGGAAAGGGTTAGAAGGATAGGGGCCAAGTGCAGGGGAAAGGGGGTTCGATGAGATGGCCATTTGGGTTGGCATGGACCAGTATGGGCCTGTCTTTGCGCTGCAGGACTCTAGGACTCTAATTGAGAACAAGAATCAGGATGTCATGTTGCAGCTTTTTCATTAAACGTTGGTTAGGCCAAAGTTGGAGTATTGTGCTCAATTCTGGTCACCACATGACAGGGAGGAGGTGCAGGCTTCGGAGAGGGTGCAGAAGAGGTTTTACCAAGATGCTGCCTGGATTAGTGGGTATGAGCTATAAGGAGAGGCTAGAAAAACTCTGGTCATTTCCTCCAGAGGGAAGACTTGGTCGAAGCCTATAAAGTTATGAGATGCATAGATACAATTGACAGCCAGAATCTTTTCCCCAGATTCTAAGTTCAAGGGAGAGGTTTTTTTTTTTGCACAGACTGGCTGGAGGCTGGAATGCGCGACCAGGGGTTGTGGTGGATGCTGATACAATCGGGGCGTTTAAGGGACTTTTAGATGAACACATGGACACGGGGAGGCAGAAACGGCTGGTTCAACTTGGCATCATGTTTGGCACAACATCGTGAGTTGAAGGGCCTGTTCCTTTGCTGCACTGTTTTAAGTTCTATAAACGGGACAGACTTCAAACTGATCTAGCTGCTCAAGAGTGGGCATCCATGAGGCGCTGTGGGCCATCAACAGCAGCAGGACTGTACTCCAGCACAATCTGTAACCTCATGGCCCGGCATATGCCCCCCACTCAACCATTCCTATCAAGCCTGGTCCCATGGAGAGTGCAGAAGGGTATGCCAGCAGCAACACCAGGAGGTGCCAACCTGGTGACGCTACCAAACAGGATTAACTGCGTGGCCAAACGGCATAAACACCGACCGACAGACAGAGCCAAGCGATCCCATAACCAATGGATCAGATCGAAGCTGCCACATCCCAGTTGTGAATGACGGTGGATGATTAAACAACTCACTGGAGGAGGAGGAGGAAGGGGCTTCCCCCAAAAACATCCTCATCCTCAACGGTGGAGGAGCCCCTGCACCTCAGTGCAAAAACTAAAGGCTGGAGGACTCGCAACAGTCTTCGGTCAGAAGTGCTGAGAGGGTGATCCGTCTCAGCTTCCCCCCAGCGGTCCCCAACGTCACAGATACCAGGCTCCAGCCAATTCGATTCACTCCACGTGATATCGAGAAAGGGTTCGAGACACTGGATACCACAAAGACCCATAGGACTGCAGATGTGTGCTCCTGAACTTGCCGCTCGCCCCCCCCCCCTAGCCAAGCTGTTCCCAGTAGAGTTACAGCACTGGCATCTAGCCGACAATGTGCAAAATTGCCCAGGTATATGGCTCGGGCATAAGCCAATGTAGGGCCGGGTCTCCCTGGTAACAGTCCCTAACAGCACTGTGTAGGTTGCCCATACAGCACACCTCACAGGATACTGCACTGAGTTGAGAAGGCAGCTCACTACCACCACCTCTAGCGGGCAATTGGAGGTAGGCAATAAGTGCCAACCCAGTCAGCAATGCCCACCTCATGTAAAGTGCTTGAAACAGACTCCAAACTGAGCAGTCAGTGCCCTTGTTCATCGATGAAGATGTGGAAGGGGGTGTCTAGTGCACTCGCTTGGCAGCAACCAGTCACTGGACAGGGAGGGAATGATATTCTCGGCATTGAGAAGGAAAGGGAAGGAGAAGAGGGAGGGAGGGAATGGGGAGGAAGGGATTTGTAGTGTCTGTCAGGGATCCAAACAGGATGTTGCTAACCAAATGCAAACAGTTCCTTGATGGTAATCTCCTGTGATTGTAATCTCTGCTTGCTGGTCAGATAGCAACTGGTAAGTGGGCACGTGGCACTGAGCGAGTCCCGTATAAATCTGCAGACATGGGCTGCAACAGACACAGTGCCCACTGGCTGGACATCCACATACAGAGAATTCCGGACCATGTCTCTGGGGCTGGAGCTGGCGTGCGTGCTGCTGATCCTGGGCACGGCCCGGGCAATGATTCCCATCCAGTGCGGAAGCCCGGCTCACGTGGCGAGAAAGGTGTGCTGCCCGATTTTCTGGGGCGACGGCTCACCGTGCGGATCAGCCTCGGGGCGGGGGAGGTGCCAGGACATCATGGGTGAGACCCCGAAGGAGCGGGCGGAGAGGGCGAGGGAGCACCGCAACACGCGGGACTTCCGTCTGTGGTGGCCTACCTATTTCTTCAGGCATCTGTGCGTGTGCCAGGGGCACTTTGGGGGCGTTGACTGTGGGGAGTGCGCCTACGGCTGGCAGGGGGCAAAGTGCCAGGTCAAACACATCGTCATTCGCCGGGATATCTCCACCCTGTCCCTGGCCGAGCAGCGACTCTTCGTGCACAGGCTGCACCTGGCGAAGACCACTCTCAGTCAGCGCTACGTCATCTACGCCAGCAGCAGCCCGGTGCCCTACTCCCCCCTGGTTTTCCACCGCGCCACTGTCTACGATGTGGCTTCCTACTTGCACCACACCGCCTCCAAGAACATCGGCTCGACTGATTCCAACTTTGGGCATCGTGGCACGGCCTTCCTGAGCTGGCACCGGCTTCACTGCATCCACCTGGAGAACGAGATCCGCAACATGACCGGGGACCAGAGCTTCTCCCTGCCGTACTGGAGCTGGCCCGGGAAAACCCACTGCGACGTCTGCACCAACAACCTCTTCGGGGCCAGTCTCCCAAACGGGCAACTCTCCTCGCTTTCTATATTCAGCAGCTGGAGGGTAAGGAGGGGCGTGGGCACCTCGGAGGGCGAGAGCGAGGGGTGAGAAGGGTTGGGAATCTGTGTATTCCCTGCCCAGCGAAGCAGTTGAGGCTACCTGGTTGAATGTTGGGATTTTGGAACAGGAAAGGGATGCAAGGTTACAGGGAGCGGGTGGGTAGGTGTGGTTCAGCTGTGATTTTATGGAATGATGGAGCAGGCTCTATGGGCCAGCTAGCCTACTCCTGCTGACATTTCCAATGTTCCAATGTTGTTCGGGAAGCAGGGAGGTTTGATAGGTATTCCCCAAAGGGTCCATGGACAGTATCCCCACCCACAGCAACTCCCAAACAGATAGCAGAGAGACCTCGGCCACGGGCGGGAAGCACCATCCACAGCGAGCTCCCCATCCCCCGCAAAACCACACACCATGATGACACGTACACATTTTTGGGGAAGGTGTATTGAGGGGATTGAGGGACACGGGGAGAGTGTGGGAGACTGGGAGATGGACAGATTGTTGGGGGGGAGACACTGAGGGACACGGGGAGAGTGCGGGAGACTGGGAGATGGACAGATTTTGGGGGGGAGACACTGAGGGGACTGAGGGACATGGGGAGAGTGTGGGAGACTGGGAAATGGATAGATTTATGGGAGGGAGACACTGAGGGGATTGAGGGACACGGATCGTGTGGGAGACTGGGAGATGGATAGATTGTTGGGGGGGAGACACTGAGGGGATTGAGGGACACGGATCGTGTGGGAGACTGGGAGATGGATAGATTGTTGGGGGGGAGACACTGAGGGGATTGAGGGACACGGATCATGTGGGAGACTGGGAGATGGATAGATTTATGGGAGGGAGACACTGAGGGACACGGGGAGAGTGTGGGAGACTGGGAGATGGATAGATTGTTGTGGGGAGACACTGAGGGACACGGGGAGAGTGTGGGAGACTGGGAGATGGATAGATTGTTGGGGGGGAGACACTGAGGGACACAGGGAGAGTGCGGGAGACTGGGAGATGGATAGATTTTGAGAGGGAGATACTGAAAAGATTCAGGAACACGGTGAGAGTGTGGGACACTAGGAGATGGATAGATCTTTTGGGGGAGACACTGAAGGGATTCAGAGACATGGGAGACTGAGATGAGGCTTGGAAGCCTGCAGTGAGTAACTCACCTCCTGACACCCCGAAAGTCTATCCACCATCTACAAGGCACAAGTCAGGAGTATGATGGAATACTTTTCTACAGCTCCAAGATCTCTTGAGAAGCTTGACATCGTCCAGGACCCAGCAGCCCCCGCTTAATAGAGACCACATCCACAAACCATCCCTCATTGACGCACAGTAGCAGCAGTGTGTACTGACTACAAGGTGCACAGTGGGGATTCACCAAAGATCCTCAGATAGCACCTTGCAAACTAACGGCCGCTTCCATCTAGAAGGACAAGGGGCAGCAGATACACGGGAACACCAGCCCCCTGGAAAGTTTCCCTCCAAGCCACTCACCATCCAAGACTTGGCAATATATCACTGTGTCCTGGGTCAAAATCCTGGAGTGGCCTCCCTCAGCGCATTGTGGGTGAACTGTGGTGGTTCACCATTTCTCAAAAGGAGCAAATGGGGACAGGGGAAGAAAGGTTTGGGCCCAGCCAGTGAGACCCCGTTCCACCAGGGAATGTATAAAAAAAAAGGAAGGGAAGATTTCCCTGCTTGGAGGAGGAGTCTGGGGGGGGAAGGGAGGGAAGGGCCATATTAAAATTAACAGGGCAGCCATTTTGGGGTAACATGGTGTTTCCGGAGTGGATTCGGAATCCTTGCTTCCATTGATGGTTTGTCTCTCTCTCTCTTCTCCAAGAAATTCTGTGACGAGGTTGGGAACCAGCCGTCAGGTTTTCACCAGGTCTGTTCCCCACTGCTGGGTGGTCCCATCATCCGACACAACCACAACCGCGAGCTGCCCACCTGGGCTGACGTGCGAAGCTGTCTCCAGCTGCAGGCGTTCGACACTTATCCCTACGACACCACCGCCCTCAACTCTTTCCGGAACATGCTGGAAGGTACGGGATGAGGGTCAGGGCGGGGCGGTCCGGAGGGCGGACTCTCCCTCTACCCCCCCCCCCCCCCCCCCCCCCACCCGCCCCATCCGTTACCCTACCCTACCCTGTACAACCTTGCGGCCTGTATGTTGGGTTGTGGGGTTGGGGGAAGGGGTTAAATTAACTGCAGTGAGGGTTTTTGTCTCCACATCTCAATGCTTCTATGAGGGGGTGGGGGCCGAGTGATATGATCACGAGACTGTTCATCCAGAGAGCCAGGGAATGTTCTGGGGAGCTGGGTTCCAATCCCACCACAGCAGACGGTGCCATTTAAATTCAGTAAATATCTGGAATTAAGAATCTAAGGCCGACTATAAATGGGTTGCCAATTGTCAGAAAATCCCATCTGGGTCCCGAATGCCCTTCAGGGAAGGAAACTGCCATCCTTATCTGGTCTGACCGACATGTGACTCTCAACCACAACAACGTGGCTGACTGCCCTCTGGGTAATTAGGGAGGGCTAATAAAAGGCAGTCTAGCCAGCGACAGCCTCATCCTGCTCCAGAATAAAGCCACCCTGTTGACGAGAGAGCTTTGGACCCCCAGTCAGCTGGGGGCATTTACAAAGCAAACTCCACCTCAAGCACTCACCAACGTTGGACCAGGCTCTATTCCTGATGAAAGGCTTTTGCCCGTAACATCGATTTTCCTGCCACTTGGATGCTGCCTGACCTGCTGTGCTTTTCCAGCACCACTCTGCTCTAAACTCTGGCTTCCAGCATCTGCAGTCCTCACTTTTGCCAAGAGGCAGCAGGCATGGAAATGTATATTATGATCACTGCTTCCTTCTTCAACCCAAACGGTCAGATTTTCCTTCCCTTGCCCATTTTCTGGTTTGTGCTCCGGTCCCAGACAGAGCACTGCAGACCCTGGTTTTTGGCTTCTAGTTCGAGGTGTGGAGTCAGAGAGTTCCCCACACTCACTCACTCACTCACACATATACATACCACACACACTCTCACACATAGCACACACACACATACCACACACACACACCACTCCACACCACACACACACCACTCCACACCACACACACACACACCACTCCACACCACACACACACACCACTCCACACCACACACACACACCACTCCACACCACACACACACACCACTCCACACCACACACACACACACACCACTCCACACCACACACACACACCACTCCACACCACACACACACACCACTCCACACCACACACACACCACTCCACACCACACACACACCACTCCACACCACACACACACCACTCCACACCACACACACACCACTCCACACCACACACACACCACTCCACTCCACACCACACACACCACTCCACACCACACACACACCACTCCACACCACACACACACCACTCCACACCACACACACACCACTCCACACCACACACACACACCACTCCACACCACACACACACCACTCCACTCCACACACACACCACTCCACTCCACACCACACACACCACTCCACACCACACACACACCACTCCACACCACACACACACCACTCCACACCACACACACACCACTCCACACCACACACACACCACTCCACACCACACACACACCACTCCACACCACACACACACCACTCCACACCACACACACACCACTCCACACCACTCCACACCACACACACACCACTCCACACCACACACACACA